>NW_024532878.1:0-80777 GCF_016097555.1 Gigantopelta aegis | reverse complement strand
AAAAACAAATTACAATAAATGCCAAGATAGCAGACATGAGACAATCAAATGTACCCTAGTCCTATAAATGTAGAGTCTAGAGTTAATTAAGTGGTCAGTGTATTAACTATCTTCTTACTTGTTTCAGTGCATACTATCTAGAATATCGAACAATAATGGCCTAAAGTGTATAACGAGATTATATAATGTATTTGTCCTATAACTTACATACTCATATTCCATTGACCATGTACTACAATATAAATACAATATGGGTTTTTCCTTTGTAACTTTGCATTTGATAGGTCTCACTAGTCCATTTCTAACAGCAATAGTATTACTTTGATCTCTTACTGTAAAATCACGATGGTACCAAATCGGATCCATTCCAAGCAGGCGTGATGTAGTAGCAAGTTATCTGACGGACATGAGGTTGTATATTGGGATATTGTGCATCAAAGTTAGTTATACTAATATTTAAAGTAGTGTCTGGGTTCAGGGTACAACTATAATACCAAATATCTGTAGAGAGGATAAAACAAATAAGTCAATTTAATCATGTTATCATTATTAGAATCTTTTCTTTATAATTACTACAAAAACTTACATAAATATTATTCATTCCTGAACTGCACTAGCCTAAATAAAACACTGAACTAATAGACATACTATGAAGTTTAACATCACCTCGTATCTGTTAAAGAATGTATAGAATTGCCATTCTGAAACTCAGGGGATAGGGTCAGCACTGGTCTTGTGGATGGTGTGGTCAATAATTCCATACCTAACCCAACTAATCCATTTTCTGTACATGTAATAAACATTCTATTGAAATCAGTGGAAAAAATGGCAGGCAATAAACTAGATACGGCCTTTCTATTGGCTGTCATTTTATCACATAATATCTTTAAATAACTTATTAATGTATATGTATAGTTGTGGTGTATAAGCTTCATTCAAAACATTAATTTTAGATAGATATATCTACATCTATATAGATATATAAATTTTTAATATTTCTAAAACATGACATTGTATATCAATGAAGTTATATATGATATCATATTTTGATTACTATACTGATAAACAACACATGATAAATGGGCAATAAAAAAGGCTTAAAAACTTAATAAAAAATTTGACCATAAAAATGAAATATAAAGTCTTAAATCTTTAACTATATGACATCATCGTCAGTCGTCATCATCACCATATTCATTAACCAGAGCTTCAATTTCTCGTTGTTTCCTCAGAGCACTATCCTTTTCATAGTAACTCCATCTTCCACCTTACCAGGCAGCAGTGTCTTCTTCATGATCAAAAGTACCTTTTCCTACAGCAACCCCTTCAATCATTCCTTCTGTCAAAGCTTCAACAAGTGCATCAGGAATAAAGATATACTCCTCCTACATTTTAGTAGAACATATTATTATAATATTATAACATAAGAGACACATACCTCATTCATTACCATATAGGGACGTTGGGTACGCATATAACCGGACATAATTATAAATATCAACAGTTCTTTCTGATTGTATACGAGCCAATGGACAAGAATAGACATAAATGTTCCAGTACGACCCACACCAGCACTGTATAAAATTAAAAATGTTCAGTGACATTTAATTCTTTATACTTTAACTAATAATGTACTAAACCTGCAATGGACTACCATTGGTCCTTCAAAATGGATTATAGTCACTTCTAACTTCATCCACAAACTCTAACAATGGTCAGGTGATGGACGGAGCTCCATAATCAGGCCAGGATTTGGAAGTGGAACTGGTCCTTTAATAATTCTTTCTTCAGATGAACCTGCTTTACTTAAAGTAAATGTTCTCAACACTTGATGATTCTTTTTTTTAGATTCTTCAACTAGTTTCACTCGCAGAGGACCATACTCAGCAACATTTGATCCTTTCAAAAGCAGATTGAGGCCAATATTGGTGACATTTAACCTTAAGTTGAAAAGATATATGCTATCCCTTCAGTGGTACTTTGTGCACATATATATATATAGCTATGTACAAAACATACTCGTTCATTTTCTATTAAATTAGTGAGCATAACAATTACTGGAACCTCATTTTCCCAATCATATGCCAGAAGTTCATTAACAGTGTTATTCATAGGACCTTGTGTAGCAATAAATGAGCCATTATTTTTATAAACCCTAAAAATAAGAAAGATTAATAAACTAAAATGAACAGATTATAATGTTTACTTCATATGGTTAGCATTAATGTAATCAGAACCACTGGGACTACGTTTGAGGACAAACACGGAATGGTCATCTAGAAAAACAAAGTAAAATTTATAATAATTATTTTAATAACTTACATGCTGGGAATGTTGACATAACGATTCCCTCTTCTATTGGCCATGGAAGCATCACGAGTTTGGTGAGTGATGTGGTTCAATATGCTACATAAAGAGAAATTTATTAATTACCTGATGTATTCTTGAGAACTTACTCTAAATTCTTCACTGAAAGGGATAGTCTTGATTAGAATGCATACGTTCAACATAAGCAAAAAAGTCTATTACAGGTACAGGGATCTCTGTCATAGTACCTATAAAGTTGGCATTAAAGAAATGATAATGATCACTTAAACATTTAATTAAAGTTCTAGCCATATTGTATATGATTGTCCTAATATTTTATTGTATTTCATACCTTTCTCAGCATATTCATTTAAAATGATATTTCAGGTTTAGTTTCTTGAGGAGGGACAAATACAGTAGGAGAATAATCTTCTTCCTTCCTCTTCCTATATATAAATTACTTTTTGTTCATATAGTCCATATGTCAATCACTTATATATCAAATACACAAGTTAATATATATATATATATCCAATCCATGCTAACCTTCTTCGGTAGCAGCATATTATAAATATAATACACACGATACAACAGCAACAAATTACAATGAATGCAAAGGATAACAGAACAATGAGAGCAATCAAGTTGTAACCTAGTTCTACAAAATGTAAAAAAAGAGAGTTTAAATAATGACACTATACTGATATCCTTACTTGTGTCAATACATACTTGTTCTGAATATCGAATAATGGTTTCCTAAAGAAAACAAGAGGAATCTGTAAACTTCTGTCTCCATTTTAATATATATATAACTTACATTACTCATATTCCATTGACCATGTACTACAATATAAATACAATATGGTGTTTCCTTCGTAACTTTGCATTGTGATAGGTCTCGGCAGTTCCATTTCTAACAGCTACAGTATACTTTGGTCTCCTACTGTAAAAGTATCAGGTACCAAATCAGGATCATTCCAAGCAGCTGTGATGTAGTAGCGATTATTACCTCTACTGACATGAGTTGTATATTTGGATATTGTGTATCAAAGTTAGTTACACTAATATTAAAATTAGTGTCTGGATCAGGTACAAACTATAATACCATATATCTGTAGAATGAAACAAAGTTAGTTTAGCAATAAATATTCACTTTAAACTTACGTGATATTATCTATTTCTATTGCATTCATAATTGCACAATTGAAGGCAAACGAAAAAATATACTGGATATAACAGAGATTAGGTTGTTGATCTGGAGGGATTTGTATCATAGTATTAGTTGCAACAGCAATCTCTGTGTCAGCATCTCCTATAAGCATGGTGTTGAACTGTTCAGAGAATGCTCGTACATGTATGAGAATATGTAGTTCCTTCTCTCAGTCCTTCAATAGTATATGATTGCAAAATCTGAATCTGTTAACCTTGTAGACATGTAATCTGTAGTGCTATTAATAGGAAACAGTTTGACGATTAGTTCCTTCTCTATAGTAGATAATATAGCCATCTATGAATGAGCTTGGAGGAGGATCCCATGAGATGATAATACTAGTCAAGGACTGTGTAATTCCATCTAAATCTTCAACTGGACCAGGATTTAATCTTACAGAATCTCAGTATCTGCATCTCCTAACAATTCATTATTATTACAGTAGGTCGTTCAAGTGAAGGCTCGTACATGTATAAGGTATATGGTTCCTGCTGTCAATCCTTCAATAGTAATAGTGACAGTACACTAGATGTATCTGTTGAAATCAATAGTACTATAATCAGTATCATTAATACTGCCAGTTTGAGGAGTAGATCCCATTTTGTAATAGATTCTATAGCCACTTATGTAATGAGTTTGGACAAGAAGGAGATATCCATGATATAACAAATACTATTGGATGTGGTCCCATTTAGAATTAAATCTTCAACAGAACTAGGATCTGAAAAGAAGATGTTATCATTTTTAAATACCCCATTTTCATTCTCTTACTGTCAGCAAAGAGTGGAAAATCTCCTTGAAGGAGATGGTGGACTACTTCCAAATTCATTTGTAGCAATTACCACAAACTCATACACAGTAAAAGGAACTGAATAAATTGACACCACAATCATGGTTATCATTTATATCTTAACTTACCTAGGCCAGTTACATTTGTAATAGTCACGTACCATCTGTACTGACTATTACTGTTGCATTTAGTTTCAAGAAAGCCAGACATCGTATCACCTGAGCACCAATATTATTTGTCTGTCTCCTTCTTCTTGAACTTAAAGATGAATTTACTGTATCAATTTGGAGTTACTATCACTGTGTAGTTTAAAATCATTGCCATTTGATCGAAGTTGAATTCCATTGTAAAATAGCACTTGTAGTGTGACAATAGTGACAGGAAATGTTGTGGTACAGGACCAGGAACTATTGGAATACATAATCTAATATAATTTATAATGTCACTGCAAACTTACTGTGTGGGTCTGTCATTATAACAATAGCTTCACTCCATGGTCCTGGACCAACTGCTGTCTTAGCATGAACTGATATGTTATAGTTTTCCCAAACTTCCTCAAGATTTATCAGCAAAACTGATAAATCAGTTACATTCTCCAAAAATAGTTCAATGTTGTTTCCAACATATCTAACATCATATCCAATAATGACACCATGTCTGTCTGCTTTATTTGGTAACTCCCACATAAGTTGAATACTAACAGAAGAATTAGCAAAATCCAGTGACATTAACTGGAGGACCACCAGGAGCTAAAGAATCAAACAAACAATTATATCAATTATTGAGAAATAAATATATCAGTACCTTCTTCCAATGTTCTAACAGTTAGTGGTAAACTAACATTACTACTATTGCCCTCCTCATTGAATGCTATTGGCTGTAAAACTATACATTTCTCCAGGATGTGTTCATCAATAAACTGCTGTTCTATTGCTCCTGTAACTAACAGTGTTACAATATCACCTCCTAAGAAATCTGGTCGTGTGTAGAAGATGTAATATCCAAGTATAGGAGCATTGTTATGATGAGGTCTAATCCATTCTAAAATCAAATTACGAGAGGTTACATTGCGTGCTGTCAGATTGAGAGGTTCATCAGGAACAGCTAATAAAAAAGACAGAATAAAGATGTAAAAGATTTAACTCAGATTACATTATGTTCTCTCACCTTGTACTAACACACTAGTGCATGAAAATTAGGAATAAGTAAGTTTTATATAATCAAGTATTTACAACTGACTTACCAACAACAGTAGATGTCTTTGATTCTGATCCTGCCATATTAGTCACATTACAAGTGTAGTCACCTTTGTGTGTAGCAGCATTAACATTACTTCTAGTCAAAACTGATACACTGTGAGTGTCATTACTAGAACTGGTGATTGTCAGTTCACTAGTAGCAAAAACAGCTACTCCTCTGTGATACCATACATGTTGATTGTTAGGACCTCCTTCAGCTCTACATTCAAGACTAAATGTACCTCCTTGTTTAGCCAGTGTTTGATTAATTAACTGGACAGATCCCTCAGGTGATACTTAAAAATAGAATTTTTATAATATTTATTAATTTTACATATATTCAACTCACCATATAAAGTTGCATTATTAGAGTATATTGTAATTGAGTTGCTAGTTGCTATACACTGATAAATACCAGCATCACCAAAGACAATTGGATTAAATGGAAGAAGATAATCATCTGGTCCTACATCTAAAGTCCTTCCATCTTGTTCATGTTTATGCCACATGTATTGTGGAACTGGGAATGATTCTGCTTCACATGTCAAGTTATTAATCATACCATTAACAGATAAAGTTTGTACAGGTTGAATTAAAAATCTTGGACTGATGAAAACATATGTAGTATCACTACCACTACCAGCAATGTTTTGTGCAATACACTGATATAGACCACCATGATCTGGTGCTGTGATACGACTTATTGTCAATATGGAGGAAAACTCTGTAGAACTAATTGTGTAGCTATTGGTACCAGATGTGATATTGGACCCATTAAATAACCAAATAAACATATTGTTAGGTCCTCCTTGACAAGTACATGTAAGATTAACTTCATCTTCATAGTGAAATGTCACTATTTTTTGGTTGAACTATTACTGAACCTTTGGGAGAAATGTCTGTACAACTAGAGCTACCTGAGCTAGTAGATGTTTTATATTCCACACCATTTATCACATTACTTGCTACACAACGATACATGCCAAAATCACTAAAGGTAACTGTGGTTTCATCATAGCAACAACAGTACTCCTTTCACCAACTATTGCTTCAAAGGTCCTCCTGTCACTCTGTTCATCTGTTTCCCATTGAATTGATGGAGATGGGAAAGCTTCAGCTTCACATAGTTAACCTCAAATGTTTGCATTTGTTCTAACTCCACATTATTGAGGGTGTACAATAAATTAGTTGCTAGGTACACTGAAATAGTATTGAGGAATCAATGCCATATCCAGCATCATTCAGTACTACACAGTAGTCTTTCCCACCATTAGTAGGAGCTGTGATATCAGTAAGACCAAGAACTTGTGTCTGTGCTATAGCTGCTCCTAATACAACTATGAAGTGAAAAATAGTAATACATTAATATGATGGATTGTATTAATTATACTCACGATTTCTATCAATACTTTCATTGAATGATCCTCCATCACAATCTGAGCATAATATCCAGACTAATATTTCTTAACCACACATATATGTTGTTAGGACCTGCATCAGTTGTACAAGTAATGTTGACATTGTCACCTCTACTGTGGGTTGCATTCATAGGTGATGTAGATACTATTCCCTCAGGAGAAACTGTAGAAATTAGAAAGAAGTAAGGTTTAACTTAATCAAGTATGTACAACTGACTTACCAACAACAGTAGATGTCTTTGACTCTGATCCTGCCATATTAGTCACATTACAAGTGTAGTCACCTTGTGTGTACCAGCATCCACATTACTTACACTCAAAATAGATACACTATGAGTGTCATTACTAGAACTAGTGATAGTCAGTACACTAGTGTCTACAAGAAGTACTCCTCTGTGATACCATACATGTTGATTGTTAGGACCTCCTTCAGCTCTACATTCAAGACTAAATGTACCTCCTTGTTTAGTTAGTGTTTGATTAATTAACTGGACAGATCCCTCAGGTGATACTAAAAATAGAATTTTTATAATATTAAATTAATATTACATATATTTAACTCACCATATAAAGTTGCATTATTAGAGTATATTGTAATTGAGTTGCTAGTTGCTATACACTGATAAATACCAGCATCACCAAAAACAATTGGATTAAATGGAAGAAGATAATCATCTGGTCCTACATCTAAAGTCCTTCCATCTTGTTCATGTTTATGCCACATGTATTGTGGAACTGGAAATGATTCTGCTTCACATGTCAAGTTATTAATCATACCATTAACAGCTAAAGTTTGTACAGGTTGAATTAAAAATCTTGGACTGATGAAAACATATGTAGTATCACTACCACTACCAGCATTGTTTTGTGCAATACACTGATATAGACCACCATGATCTGGTGCTGTGATACCACTTATTGTCAATATGGAGTAGAACTCTGTTGAACTAATTGTGTAGCTATTGGTACCAGATGTGATATTGGACCCATTAAATGACCAAGTAAACATATTGTTAGGTCCTGCCTTGACAAGTACATGTGACAGTCATCTCTACTTCATGCATTCATAGGTGATATGTCACTATTTTCAGGTTGAAACTATAGAAATTAAAAAAAAGTTAGGACTTAATCAACTCTGTACTACTGACTTACCTGAACAGTAGATGTTTTTGACTCTGATCCTGCCATATTGGTCACATTACAAGTGTAGTCACCTTTGTGTATAGCAGCATTAACATTACTTACATTCAAAATAGATACACTATGAGTGTCATTACTAGAACTAGTGATATCAGTACACTAGAAGTCTACAAGAAGTACTCCTCTGTGATACCATACATGTTGATTGTTAGGACCTCCTTCTGCTCTACATTCAAGACTAAATGTACATCCTTTTCAGTTAGTGTTGGGAAATTAATTGGACAGATCCCTCAGGTGATACTAAAAACACAATATTTTTTAACCTCAATAATGTTATACATATCTTTTAACTCACCATATAAAGTTGCATTATTAGAGTATATTGTAATTGAGTTGCTAGTTGCTATACACTGATAAATACCAGCATCACCAAATACAATTGATTAAATGGAATAAAATGATCATCTGGTCTACACAGTAAAGTCCTCCCATCTTGTTCATGTTTAGCCACATGTATTGTGGAACTGGGAATGATTCTGCTTCACATGTCAAGTTATTAATCATACCACTAACAGATAAAGTTTCTCCACAGGATGAGTCAAAAATCTATGGACTGATGAAAACATATGTAGTATCATTACCATTATACTTTGTGCAATACACTGATATAGACCACCATGATCTGGTGCTGTGATTGACTTATGTCAATATGGAGGAAAACTCTGTATCACAGTAGCTGTTGGTACCAGATGTGATACTGGACCCATTTAATAACCAACTAAATATATTGTTAGGACCTGCATCAGTTGTACAAGTAAAATTGAAATGTCACCTCTTTTGTGGGTTGAATTCATAGGTGACCTGTGGGATACTATTCCCTAGAGGAGAAACTGTAGTAATTATATTCCACACCATTTTTAACTTAATTAAGTATGTACACATATGACTTACCAAAAACACTAGATGTGTTTGACTCATGATCCTGCCATATTAGTCACATTACAAGTGTAGTCACCTTTGTGTGTACTCAGCATCCACATTCTTTACACTCAAAATTGATACACTATGAGTGTCATTACTAGAACTGGTGATAGTCAGTACACTAGTTTCTGAAAGAAGTACTCCTTGTGATACCATATATGTTGATTGTTAGGACCTCCTTCAGCTCTACATTCAAGACTAAATGTACCTCCTTGTTTAGTCTGTGTATTGAGGAATTAAATGGACAGATCCTTCAGGTGATACTAAAAACAGAACCATTAGTTAACATGTGATTAATATTAGAGCAAGAATATTTACTCACCATATAAAGTTGCATTATTAGAGTATAATGTAATTGAGTTGCTAGTTGCTTACACTGATAAATACCAGCATTTCAATCACAATTGGATTAAAAGGAAAAAGATAATCATCTGGTCTGACATCGAAAATCCTTCCGTTCTTTCATGTTTATACCACATGTATTGTGGAACTGGGAATGATTCTGCTTCACATGTTAAGTTATTGATCACACTACATTAACAGCTAAAGTTTGATTCACAGGTAATGAGATAAAAATCTTGGACTGATGAAAATTAGGAATATAGTAGTATCACTTACCAACAACAGTAGATGTCTTTGACTCTACCAGCATATTGTTTTTTTATACACTGATATAGACCACCATGATCTGGTGCTGTAATAACATTACATCATAATCAATAGAGGAGAACTCTGTAGAAATCATACTAGTAGCTATTGGTAGTCAGATATGATAGAAGACCCATTTAATAACCAGCTAAATGTCTGTAGGTCCTCCTTGACAAGTACATGTAAGATTAACTTCATCTTCATAGACTAAATGTACATTTTTGGTTGGTCATTACTGAGCCTTTAGGAGAAATAGTTACTAGAGCCCTGAGCTAGATACTAATATTCCACACCATTTATCACATTACTTGCTACACAACGATACATGCCAAAATCACTAAAGTTGTAACTGAATTGATCATGAAGACAGTACTGCTTTCAGTTGCTATATTGCTTCAAACATCCCTGTCACACTGTTCATCTTTTCCCATTGAATTGATGGAGATGGGAAAGCTTCAGCTTCACATGTAAACCTCAATATTTGCATTTGTTCTAACTCCACATTGTGAGGGTGGAAACAATTTCAGGTACAACAAATAGTATTGATTAATCAATGCCATATCCAGCATCATTCAGTACTACACAGTAGTTGTCCCACCATTAGTAGGAGCTGTGATATCAGTAAGAAAACAACTTGTGTCTGTGCTATAGCTGCTCCTAATACAACTATGAAGTGAAAATGAATATGATTAATATGATGTGATTGTATTAATTATACTCACAATTTCTATCAATACTTTCATTGAATGATCCTCCATCACAGTCTGACCACATAATATACTACTAACATTTCTTAACCACACATAAATATGTTGTTAGGACCTGCATCAGTTGTACAAGTAAATTGACATTGTCACCTCTACTGTGGGTTGCATTCATAGGTGATGTAGATACTATTCCCTCAGGAGAAACTGTAGAAATTAGAAAGAAGTAGGTTTAACTTAATCAAGTCTGTATACAACTGACTTACCAACAACAGTAGATGTCTTTGACTCTGATCCTGCCATATTAGTCACATTACAAGTGTAGTCACCTTTGTGTGTACCAGCATCCACATTACTTACACTCAAAATTGATACACTATGAGTGTCATTACTAGAACTGGTGATAGTCAGTACACTAGTGTCTACAAGAAGTACTCCTCTGTGATACCATACATGTTGATTGTTAGGACCTCCTTCAGCTCTACATTCAAGACTAAATGTACCTCCTTGTTTAGTTAGTGTTTGGGAAATTAACTGGACAGATCCCTCAGGTGATACTAAAAACAGAATATTTATAATATTAAATTAATGTTATTACATATATTTAACTCACCATATAAAGTTGCATTATTAGAGTATATTGTAATTGAGTTGCTAGTTGCTATACACTGATAAATACCAGCATCACCAAACACAATTGGATTAAATGGAAGAAGATAATCATCTGGTCCTACATCTAAAGTCCTTCCATCTTGTTCATGTTTATGCCACATGTATTGTGGAACTGGAAATGATTCTGCTTCACATGTCAAGTTATTAATCATACCATTAACAGCTAAAGTTTGTATAGGTTGAATTAGTAAATACCAGCAATGTTTTGGACTGATGATAAACATATGTAGTATCACTACCACTACCAGCATGTGTTTTGTGCAATACACTGATATAGACCACCATGATCTGGTGCTACATGATACCACTTATTGTCAATATGGAGTAGTACTCTGTTGAACTAATTGTGTAGCTATTGGTACCAGATGTGATATTGGACCCATTAATTGACCAAGTAAACATATTGTTAGGACCTGCATCAGTTGTACAAGTAATGTTGATTTGCATTGTCATCTCTACTGTGGGTTGCATTCATAGGTGATACTGACACTATTCCCTCAGAACTTGTGTCTGTGAGAAACTATAGAAATTAGAAAGAAGTTTAACTTAATCATGTCTGTACAACTGACTTACCAACAACAGTAGATGTTTTTGACTCTGATCCTGCCATATTAGTCACATTACAAGTGTAGTCACCTATTGTGTGTATGCAGCATAGAAACATTACTTAACTAGTCAAAATATGATACACTGTCTTGAGTGTCATTACTAGAACTAGTGACCTTTGTTGTCACATCACTATGAGTGTCAGCAACAAGTCAGCTACTCCTCTGTGATACCATAAATGTTGATTGTTAGGACCTCCTTCAGCTCTACATTCAAGACTAAATGTACCTCCTTGTTTAGTCTAGTGTTTGATTAATTAACTGGACAGATCCCTCAGGTGATACTAAAGAAAAATTTTATTATTTATAAAATTTTATTAATTTTACATATATTCAACTCACCATATAAAGTTGCATTATTAGAGTATATTGTAATTGAGTTGCTAGTTGCTGTACACTGATAAATACCAGCATCACCAAACACAATTGGATTAAAAGGAAGAAGATAATCATCTGGTCCTACATCTAAAGTCCTTCCATCTTGTTCATGTTTATACCACATGTATTGTGGAACTGGAAATGATTCTGCTTCACATGTCAAGTTACTATTCACACCATTAACAGATAAAGTTTGTATAGGTTGAATTAAAAATCTTGGACTGATGAAAACATATGTAGTATCACTACCATTACCAGCATTGTTTTGTGTAATACACTGATATAGACCACCATGATCTGGTGCTGTGATACGACTTATTGTCAATATGGAGGAGAACTCTGTAGAAATGATTGTGTAGCTATTGGTACCAGATATGATATGTGATAAGACCCATTTAATAACCAACTAAACATGTGTTGTTAGGTCCTCCTTGACAAGTACATGTAAGATTAACTTCATCTTCATAGTCAAATGTAGCATTTTGTGGTTGATCATTACTGAGCCTCTGGGAGAAATAGTTACTAGAGCTGCTGAGCTATTGGTATTATATTCCACACCATTTATCACATTACTTGCTACACACCGATACATACCAAAATCACTAAAGTTAACTGAATTGATCATGAAGACAGTACTGCTTTCACCAACTATTGCTTCAAACATTCCTGTTACTCTGTTCATCTTTTCCCATTGAATTGATGGAGATGGGAAAGCTTCAGCTTCACATGTTAACCTCAATGTTTGCATTTGTTCTAACTCCACATTTTGAGGGTGTACAATAAAGTAAGGAACAACATATAGTATTGAGAAATCAATGCCAAATCCAGCATCATTAAGTACTACACAGTCATATGTGCCACCATTAGTAGGAGCTGTGATGTCAGTAAGACCAAGATTTTGTGTATGTGCTATAGCTAATCCTAATACAACTATGAAGTGAAAAAGTAATACATTATGTATGTACATACTGTATTATATGTAATGTACTCACAATCTGTATTAATGCTTTCATTGAATGATCCTCCACTACAGTCTGAACATAATATACTACTGCCATTTCTTAACCACACATATACATTGTTAGGACCTGCATCAGTTGTACAAGTAAAATTGACATTGTCACCTCTATTGTGGGTTGCATTCATAGGTAATGTAGATACTATTCCCTCAGGAGAAACTGTAGAAATTTAAAAGAAGTAACTTTAACTTAATCAAGTCTGTAAAACTGACTTACCAACAACAGTAGATGTTTTTGACTCTGATCCTGCCATATTAGTCACATTACAAGTGTAGTCACCTTTGTGTGTAGCAGCATCCACATTACTTACACTCAAAATAGATACACTATGAGTGTCATTACTAGAACTGGTGATAGTCAGTACACTAGTGTCTGCAAGAAGTACTCCTCTGTGATACCATACATGTTGATTGTTAGGACCTCCTTCAGCTCTACATTCAAGACTAAATGTACCTCCTTGTTTAGTCAGTGTTTGATTAATTAATTGGACAGAACCCTCAGGTGATACTAAAGAATAGATTTTATTTAAATTTATTTTATTACATATATTTCAACTCACCATATAAAGTTGCATTATTGGAGTATATTGTAATTGAGTTGCTAGTTGCTATACACTGATAAATACCAGCATCACCAAAGACAATTGGATTAAATGGAAGAAGATAATCATCTGGTCCTACATCTGAAATCCTTCCATCTTGGCTCATGTTTATACCACATGTATTGTGGAACTGGGAAATGATTCTGCTTCACATGTCAAGTTATTAATCATACCATTAACAGCTAAAGTTTGAACAGGTTGAATTAAAAATCTTGGACTGATGAAAACATATGTAGTATCACTACCATTACCAGCAATGTTTTGTTTTATACACTGATATAGACCACCATGATCTGGTGCTGAGATACGACTTATCATCAATATGGAGGAAAACTCTGTAGAACTGATTGTATAGCTGTTGGTACCAGATATGATAGTGGACCCATTTAATAACCAAATAAACATATTGTTAGGTCCTCCTTGACAAGTACATGTAAGATTAACTTCATCTTCATAGTTAAATGTCATATTTTGTGGTTGAACTATTACTGAGCCTTTAGGAGAAATAGTCACTACTGCTGCTGAGCTAGTGGTATTATATTCCACACCATTTATCACATTACTTGCTACACACGATACATACCAAAATCACTAAAGGTAACTGAATTGATCATAAAGACAGTACTGATTTCACCAGATATTGCTTCAAACATTCCTGTTACTCTGTTCATCTTTTCCCATTGAATTGATGGAGATGGGAAAGCTTCAGCTTCACATGTCAACCTCAATGTTTGCATTTGTTCTAACTCCACATTTTGAGGGTGTACAATAAAGTAAGGAACAACAAATAGTATTGAGGAATCAATGCCATATCCAGCATCATTCAGTACTACACAGTAATATGTGCCACCATTAGTAGGAGCTGTGATGTCAGTAAGACCAAGAACTTGTGTCTGTGCTATAGCTGCTCCTAAAACAACTATGAAGTGAAAATAAATATATTAATATGATGAATTGTATTAATTATACTCACGATTTCTATCAATGCTTTCATTGAATGATCCTCCATCACAGTCTGAACATAATATCCCACTAATATTTCTTAACCACACATATATGTTGTTAGGACCTGCATCAGTTGTACAAGTAAAGTTAACATTGTCACCTCTACTGTGGGTTGCAATTCATAGGTGATGTAGATACTATTCCTCAGGAGAAACTGTGAAAAAATTAAAAAGAAGTAACTTTAACTTAAGTCTATACAATGACTTACCAACAACAGTAGATGTCTTTGACTCTGATCCTGCCATATTAGTCACATTACAAGTGTAAGTCACCTTTGTGTGTAGCAGCATCCACATTACTTACACTCAAAATAGATACACTATGAGTGTCATTACTAGAACTAGTGATAGTCAGTTCACTAGTTTCAACAACAGCTACTCCTCTGTGATACCATACATGTTGATTGTTAGGACCTCCTTCAGCTCTACATTCAAGACTAAATGTACCTCCTTGTTTAGTCAGTGTTTGATTAATTAACTGGACAGAACCCTCGGGTGATACTAAAGAATAGAAGTTTATCAACATTAAATTAATATTATATATATTCAACTCACCATATAAAGTAGCATTATCTGATCCTAGTGTACTGATTACTTCACTTCCATTACTAGAAGTAGCCACACATCGATACACACCAGCATCACTGTAACTCACTGGCATAAATGGTAATGTTGTCATATTCCCACGCTCATCTTTAACAAATCCACCATCCATTAATCTCTCCCAACTATAAGAGGGATGTGGAAAGACTGAGCTTCACATGTAAATTCAACATTCATCTTGACAGTTGTTTTTATATCTGTTGGTTGTTGAGTAAATGTTACTGTTACAAAGAGAACTCCAGTATCAACATCATAACCAGCATCATTAAGAACAACACAGAAGTAAGTTCCACCATGAAGTGTAGCATTAACATCACTGATTGTTAGTAACTGCCTTTCAGTCACAAAACTTGTGTTGAGAGCTGAACTATTTGAAAGGCCTATGTAAGGACAATGATTAATCTTAAAGTGTGAGCATCCAATAGATTTCTTACCCATTAAGAATTGGTTTACATCTTGTGGAGAGGTAGAACAGTCAGTACAAACTTGATTTGATGCATTTAAAAACCACAAGTAAATATTGTCAGGTCCTCCTTGAGCAGTGCAAGTAAAATTGATTTCACTTCCATGGTCAATTATTTGCAAGGATGGCTCAACTCTAACAGAATCCTCAGGAGAAACTAATGAAAGAATGAACATATGTGCAGTATTACTTAAGTTTTGATATATCTAGTATTACTAACCATGTAATGTAGATGTGTTTGAAATAAGAGTTATATCAAGTACAGAAGTTCTAACAACACATTGATAATTACCAAAATCATCATAACCAACAGATGAGAACACTAAAGTACTGTTAGTTTCTCCAGATATTTCTTGGAAATATCCTGATGAATTTATTTTCTCCCATTGGAAAGTAGGCTCAGGGAAAGATTCTGCTCCACACATGTGAGGGTAACTGGATCCAGATTTTTAGCGAATATATTTTCAGCAGGTTGCTCAATAAAGTAAGGTCTGATGTACACTGTAGTACTGGCCAATCCAAAAACTAGCATCATTGATGACCAGACAAATATAGAAACCTCCATGAAGCATTGACGTTTCTAAGTTCAAATGCTTCTTCTCTGCCAACAATTAATGATGGATCACTCAAAAGCACTAAAAAGATATTAGTAGTCAACATACATGCAACAAAATGATGAAGTTAAGCAATTTACCAGTAAATTAGTGGGTTGACCACCTTGACAGCATCCCTCTTCTTGACTTGTTTGGAGCCAGATAAACTGGTTATTGGAACCAGCTGGTGTTTGACAAGTCAAAGTATGATCGTCTCCTCTATCAAGTGTTATATTATTTGCTGGAGTGACTGTTACTAGATCTTTGGGTGAGACTAAGAAAACAAAGAGAAATTAGTTTATATTTTAGTAACCTAATACTAACCATCTAGTCTTGTTGTTGCCATATGATCTCCTGCACTGTTGTTAACAACACATTTGTAAACCCTTGCTCTCCTCCAACAATATTGTTGATAGTTAAAATAGATAAATGGTTGCCTTCATCTCTGATGTCATATTTACTGTCACTGGAAAATATCTCTGTCTCATTTTTAAACCATCGAAAATTGATTGTTAGGTCCTCCACTAGCTGAACAATTAAACATAGGGCTTTCTCCCTTTTCAGTAGTGGCATTCTGTGGCTGAATATCAACTGATGGAAATGGTGACACTGTAACAGAATAAGATATATATTGAATGTGAATAATAAAACAATATCTGATCTAAACTGACCATGTAGAACAGATTCTCGTGATGTTATTGTCACACCTAAGATATCTGTTGTAACTTCACATCTATATGTCCCAAAATCACTAAAATCAATAGAGGGAAACATCAAAGTAGTGGTGTTTTCTCCTTCTAGTTTTACGGGAAAAACTACCAGACATCAATTTAAACCATTCATATTTAGAAGGTTCTGGAAAGGACTCTGCCACACAAGTGAGATTGACAGATGTAGAAACTTGTACAAAGACATTTTCTTCTGGCTCTATTATAAAATAGGGCCTGATATACACTATAGTGCTAGCCACTCCAAAACCAGCATCATTGATGACTGAGCAAGTATAAGAACTCCCATGTGATGCATTCACATTGGTAAGAACAAGTGTTTGATCTTGACTAACAATCAGTGATGTATCATTTAGGAGCTCTGTAGTAAAAAGATATTAATAGGTCTTAATATTAAAATCTAATATTTACCATCGACGTTAGCAAGTTGTCCTCCTGGACAACATGCTTGATATTGCCCTCGTTTGAGCCAATAAAACATGTTATTAGGTCCCGGCAGTAGTGTTACAAATGAGAGTAATATCATCTCCTCTATCTAGTGTTATATTTTGGTGTTGGTGTGACTGTTACTAAAATTTTTTGGTGAAACTAAAGTAACAAGAAATAATAACAGATGTAGCAGTTGTTAGTTATTTCAACAAATAATAAACTAAATTAAATGTAAATACAATCACACATCATATGAACTTTGCTGTAAAATAGTATAGAAGAAACCAAAATTTCAACAAAGTTATTTTACTATAGCTAAAACAGACTGAGCCTTACTAAATAATTGTTTCCTTTGTAAAACACACACACACACACACAACAACCTGTCAACAACGTCATTGCTCTAGAACTTCCAGCAGTATTGTTAACAAGACACTCATATTCTCCTTGATCTCCTCCTTCAATGTTATTAACATATAAACTAGAGAGATGATTGCCCCCATCATTAATACTAAATTTTCCATTAAATGCAATTCTGAACCATCTTTAAACCATTTAAATTGATTATTGGTCCACCCTCTGAAGAACAGTTGAGTTGTACTGTTTCTCCACTCATAGTAGTGGCATTTTGTGGTACTAGAGTTACCAGAGGATAAACTTTAAGAAAAAGATTTAATAATATTCAATAATGCATTCATTATATGTACCATAAATGGTTGTTGTACTAATGAGAATGATGTTAAGTAAGCTCGTTTGTTGCAACACATCGATATGTTTCCTAGTTCGTCACGACCTACAGATGAATAATTAAATTGTTATTAGTTTCTCCAGATAATTCTTCAAAGTATCCTGTGGAATTTATTTTCTCCCATTGAATTGTTGAGCAGGAAAAGACTCCACTTCACATGTGAGATTGACAGGATCAGGTGATTGACAAAAATAGACTCATTGAGTTCTTGTGTAAAATAGGGTCTGATATACACTACAGTAGTGGCCACTCCAAAACCAGCATCATTGATGACAGACAAGTATAAGAACTTCCATGTGATGCATTCACATCGGTAAGAACAAGTGTTTGGTCTTCACTAATAATTAATGATGTATCATTTAAAAGCTCTAAAATTAAAAAAATAGTTATTTTTACATGAAACAGAGATGATATTTACCTTCAACAGTGGCAGGTTGGCCTCCTGGACAGCATGCTCTGTTTCCTTGTCTTACCCAAGTGAATATATTATTAGGTCCGGCTGTAGTATTACATGTCAGAGTAATATCATCTCCTCTATTGAGTGTCACATTTGGTGCCATTGAAATAGTAATAAAGTCTTCAGGTGAAACTAAAAGAGGTAAAGACAGAAATGACCCAATAATGATAATAATTTGAAGATTTAGACTCATATTGTCAAGATATTACAGAACTTACCAGCAAGTTCTGCTGTAGCTTGAGCTGTTCCTGCAATGTTAGTAACAACACAAGTATAGTTGCCATACTCTTCTCCAGTAACAATATTAATTTTTAAAGTTGAAAACTCTTCAGTTTCATTTATAATAGTGTAGGGACTGCCAGTAGTAATTTCTGTGTCTCCTTTGAACCATCTGAATGTACTAGGTCCTCCATTTGTAGAACAATTGAACATCACTATATCTCCACTTTTAGCTGTATCATTTGGTGGATTAATACTGGGTGGAGCTGTCAAAAATTCATATATAAACATTTACACGTGATACTGTAACTGTACCTGCAACTCTGGCTTCATTAGATATAGTGCTGTTTCTTATTCCTTCAGCAAGTGTTGAGGCAACACAGCGATACAAACCATAACCTTCTGATCCAACTGGATTGAGTTCTAAAATTGAATTATCTCCATTAGGAGAAACTTCCTCAAATTGTGATGTTGTTTCATTGAACTTCTCCCATTGATAAGTAGGACTTGGAAAGGACTGTGCCACACATGTCAAATTGAAACTTTCATCACTTTTTACAATACCACTCTGAGGTTGTTCTATGATCAATGGTCATCAGTAAAGGCTAACAAATTCCACATCAAAAACCAGCATCATTAGCACTAGACAACCATAAGCACCAACAACACTAATGTTAACTGAAGCAATATTCAAGGAGGTGCCTTCTGATACTACAACACTTGATGTCCCATTAATAAGACCTTTTAATGAGAAACAATATGTATAGCAACCTATTCCAACATTATAACACACACATCCATACCTTGTATGTCCTGCAAAGTTAGTTCTTGTTGACAATCACTACAAAGTGCTGTAGTACCATTATGGACCCACACAAATTGATTTCCTGGCCCTCCAAGAGCACTACAACTAAAGTCTCCAGAACTATCTGGTGCAGCAATGATGAAGTCAGGAGTAACTGTACCTCCAGGAGACACTATATTAAAGAAAATATAAAAAATATATGATGATGAATTAAAGGCAGACTTACATATGATTGTAAAGTTGTGATAAATGGTTTGAATAGCACTTGTTGCAACACATTGATAGCTACCCTCTTGTCCAAATTGGAAGGAGACAAACATGTGAGTGAGTGAATTGGAAGCAGTTTGTTGCAACTATCTGAGGCATTGATCTTAAGTCAAGCAACTCCATAGTTGGTGCTGGAAATCCTTCTGCTTCACATGTGACATTGAATGTACTGCCATTAGTTTGTAGGACTTTTGTACCAGTAGTAGCATCAGTAAAATAAGGGAAAAATTTGAAGAGTCATTGTGTTTGTCTGCATTAGGTCTTGTAATACTATCAAAACGACAAGTATATTCTCCACCAACACTGGCGTCAACATTGACTAGTACATGTACCAACGTGGTATCATCTGTAACAATACCTGAACTTGCAATAACATTTGGTGTTGGACTTAGCCAGAAAAGTGACCCAGAGCCCTCCGGAGCAGGACCACCAATGCAAGTATAGTGTCACATTGCTACCACGTGTTGTGGGATTCTCGATAATATCAACAGCTGGGATAATTTCAAGAGTCACAACATCATCAGTATGATTTCCAGCTAAATGGCTATCAAAACGACAAATATAATCACCACTATCTCTTGCAGTAACATTATAAAGCACATGTATTAATGAAAATTCAGATGATACAACTTGATTTGTAGTTACTAGTATTGATAGACCTAGTGGTAGTCGTTTCAACCAGGCTATAGAAACCTGTGTCTCCTGAAGCAGGTGTGCCAATACAATTGAGTGTAACAGTACTACCAAATTCTGCTGGATTTGGTGAAATAGTACCAACTGCAGATGACATTGAATTACTAAAGAAAGAGAAGAAATTTGCATTACAAATACGTATACACTGATAATATTAAAGGAATTTAGTATTGTTGCAGTAGATATGCACTTACCATCGATAACACTGCAGAATAACAGCATACAAATAATGCCGTCACTCGCAACATTCTGCTACAAGCGTACTATGTGCGTTGTTGACGGGAGATATCGTTAATTTATAACATCAAGAAAACGTAGTAACGTTGGAATGAAGAGTCTCTTAATCAACATATAACTATGAATACGTAGATGCACAGCAAACAAGGCAAGATTTATTATAATAATTGTGGATGTGATCTTTGACTGCATGATATTGATCTCTCCGAATAAAGCTAAAGTTTAGCATTAAATTAATATAATATTAATTTCTGTATACTTAGCAATCTAACTTAGTCATTGATCTCATTCACTTTCACATTGCTCTGCATGGACACAACTGTACACATCCTTCTATAGCTACTCTCTTATAAAATTATTATGTTAAATTTGTCTTCTCTTTTATGCTTCTTTGTATTTCTTACATTGCTAAATATTGAATATTATCTGCATGTGGACACAACTACTGCAACTAAAAACACATATGCTCTTGCATATATACATGTGGCTCAGAGTTAATGCAATAATAAAAAACAATTAAAAATAGGAGTGGATGTAGAGATGACAATTCTTAAAAGTACAAAAACAAGATAGACAGAATATATTATACACACAAACCATACAAAATCCCTACTTTAGTAACTTAGTAACTATCAGGAAAGAAGACATACAGTAGGTTAGGGATTTTATATGGATGTGTGTGCAATATATTTTGCCTGCCTTGTTTCTGTACTTTTTGGCATTGTCCATCAATATCCTTACATCCACTTTCCTTTTTTAAATGTTTTCTACTATACTTGTGAATACTATACTTGTGCGGCAACTTTGTGATGTGTATAAGATATTCATTGTACAAGTTTGAGTTATGAGGACGCTACATAGTCTCTTTCCAAACAGGTTGAAGTAGCTCGTCTCCTGTCTTACAACCACTGTGAACGCGATACTGAATTTGTACTAGCCTGAGAAAATAATAGTAATAATAATAATAAGATGGAAACAGTTGACTACTGATTCAGCTACTTTCAGTTTCCCACTTTAAAAACGCTTTATAACAAAGTTAGATATCGGGAAAAAGACTATAGCAAATAGGTGCTCAAATAAGCATAACAACTCTATAATGGAGCTTTTTTGAAGCATCATAAAGTATTGATTGAATGTGGCAGCCATTTTTTACAGGGGACATACATATTGAGTAGGCACTACTGTCTCGTACCCAGACGGAACGCCTACGCTTTTGCGAGTAACGTCTGGGTACGAGACCATTGCTGATAATATTGGCGTATGTTTGTTTGAAACAAAAAAGGACCTAAAATTTAATAATAAAATTACTACAGAAAAAATTGACATAGAAAAATCACAAAATAAATCTAGGGAACATTAACAAAATGACAGATAGGTCTATATTATTTTATATTAATAACTTATAATTATCTGTTTTCCTACTTATTGTGTATAGTATCTATTATTGTGCTATTTGCTGTTTACTGTTCAATTGTTCACTAATATAAATGACAGACACACATATACACAAATCAACATTACAGCAAATTAAAATTATGTTTTCTTCTTGGAATGAACCAGGTGGACCAGTGCCAGTATTTGAGCTTTAGTAGATGTAGAAGTAGTAGTAATAATAGGAGAAGATTTAGAGTTAGTGGCTAATGATAACATCTGTCTTGAGTCT
This sequence comes from Gigantopelta aegis, assembly GCF_016097555.1. Taxonomy (NCBI): domain Eukaryota; kingdom Metazoa; phylum Mollusca; class Gastropoda; order Neomphalida; family Peltospiridae; genus Gigantopelta; species Gigantopelta aegis. The sequence continues at coordinate 58,157 of NW_024532878.1, read as the reverse complement.
CTAGCTTCAAGTTCATTCAATAAAGGATTAGCTTCATCTAAAGTGTCCTATCAAGCACAAAATAATTGTAATATGATTAGAAATTCTCTCTCACACACACACACACACACACACACACACACACACACACACGTGCGCGTGCATGCACTTATGGTTCATTGAAATACTTTACTAGTGGAAGACTCATTAAAGAAAAGAATAAGCCTGGCGGATGTAACCCACAGTACTACAATAATGCTAACATTATAACTATAAAACATTTTTGTGGTTGTACCACAGAACTGCATTGTCAACACTGAGTGGCAATTTAATTACGAGAAAGTTCTCTACACCCTTGTAATATAATTACAAACACTTAGAATTTGAAGCCCTTCAATACAGATTATACATAACCTCTAGTTAAAGGTGATGCTGGAAGCCTTTGTTGCTGGAACATTCTTACACAACTGACTTACTTTAGAAGTACAATATAAGATTGTTGTTTGTTATTGTTGGCATGTATAAGTCTTGAGATCAGGGCTTGTTGGCATTTGTCAAGACAACAGAAGCAAGTCATGTGAAAGTGTGACTTACAAGAAATTTCCATCAACACTTTGAAATAAGACTTCAAATTCGTTTGGAGGGACAGAATGAATCTGAGAATGAAGATATAATGATAAATAAAGTTTTAATAGAGTGTGTTGTTTTACCTGGAGTTCTTCAATAACACATGCTGAGTAAGACTGATTATTCCAACAACAGTAACATATCATATTACCAATTGCATCAGTAGTGGACTGCATCACATTCCCGCAGTATTAAACTACACTGCATATAACAAAGTGTAAGAGATATAAGACCATCATTACTACATTATGTGACATATATATATATGATACTAATTATCATATACAGCATATATGTACCTCAAGTGTATCTCACATGATGAATTGATGATATACAGGTATATGTACTCATACAATGACAATGCATCTCACAATTATTTTGAGGCGACAGGAACAGCCAAACATTGTTTTCATGACCTCTCTTCTCTAGTTTCAGAACTATTATATTTATAAATCAATGACTACTCATACAGTGAAGATATCACAAACTGAGAGAAGGGTCTTGACCCCACCTCTCCAGTCAATTAATGTATCATTTTAAAACAGGAATAAAGGAAGTTTTTTACTTGTTCTTCCATTCATCAACCATCTGTCAATCTTATCATTTCTTGACGGTCTCTACAGAGATACCTATTGTCCCCTTCTAATATTTCCCCACATACAAATTCCTGTAGATTCTCAGTTAAGCTCTTAGACTGTACCACTAAAGCTGGAAGGTAATAAAACCTTCTTATTTCTCAAACTTAGGAGAAACAGAGGAAGAGAGAAAAGGTTAGAAGGAAGAATGGAGTGATATGTTAGTATAATGACATATAAAAAAATGACATTATACTAACAATAACAAGGAAAAAATAATTTTTATCTTCTCTAGAACAAGAAAATGCCATATAATTTAATAATACACAAGGCTTCAAAGCAAATATGGGGAGAAAACACGTGTTTATATGCATTCTATTAACATTACTGAAGTCTGACAAGTAGATTATATATTAATACATATCATTGTATAGTATCAGTTACAATGATCACACTATAAAATAATAATAAGAGATTATAATTGGTGAGACTATTAAAGAAAGATGATATGTCTTGTAAAGAATTACACTAATTGTCTAATTTTTTGTTTACATTTGCCTTTCTCAAAAAATCAAACTTCATTCTTAGAATCATGTCATACATTCAAGAATGCAGAGAAGGGTGGTGTGGGAGAGATCTGGAAGGGGGTGAAGCCAAAATAGACTTTCATTTTGAAACTTTAGTTCATATGTATCCACTAGAATTAATAGTACTGTGTCATGGCAACTTATTAAGAAAGTGATAGAGAAGAGAGGGGGGGGGGGTTCAGTCAATGCCATATTAAGGCAAGGTAAGCAATAATTAACTCAGACTAAAATACTTTCATCTCTTAAGTAAACAACCTTTGTTATCTAATTAGACAAAATTAAAATTCTTACATCAATGGAATTGATTATATGTAGGTTTTCTAATTTCTAAAAATGCATTAATGTATCCATCTTACCATCTATCCATTCATCCATTTATCCATTTCATCCATCAATCCATCTATCTATTAATCAATGAATCCATTCATCCATCTATCCATTATCATCCATTCACTTTATATCCTCCTCATGTTTCTCTACAATCATTATTAATTCCTTAACATCAGGTTGTACATATAATAATTACTGATGAAATAGCTATTAATTGTTCAGAGATACATATCATATTCTCCAAACAAACGAGAAGATAATTCAACTAACAGATCATAAGCTGCCACATGTGCTTCTGCAGACTACATCTAATAATAAAAATAATACTAATATCATAAACAATATATTATAATGTATTAAATATAGTAACAACACTCTTATACTAAGTAGTAATCCTAATATTATGATAATTAGTTTAAGACAAATAGACATGTACATGTGAGGGTTTAAAAATTTACATGTAATATGTCAACATTTATACATGTAATGTACTTTGGATTGATGTTCAGGATGCCAATAGGGGTCGTGGAGCTTGAGATTCAAGAGGAACTTGAGATGCTGGAAATAAAAATTCATTGAGAATCTGTGGTATTAAAGTAAAGAACAGAACCAAACAGTCACTAAAACTCAGGGGAGGGGTCAACACTTTCTTATCAGTACTAATGGTCTTGTATATGGGTGTGGTCAGTATTTCTATATCCTGTTTTCATAGATAGCCAGCTGTACATGTATTGGCATTCTCAGTTTTGAAATCAATAGAAATAATGGCAGACTAGATACTGACTTTCTATTGGCTATCATCATATAATATTAGGACCATATGTGAACTCTTTAATTGGTACTGAGTTGTATGGGTAAATGTGTCCTCACTTTATTCAAAACATTAATTTTAAGATATAATATATATATTTCTCTAAACATGACATGTATATCAATGAAGTTATATATGATATCATATTTGATTACTATACTGATAACAAACAATGATAAATGGGTAATAAAAAGGCTTAAAAACTATAATAAAAAATTAGACCCATAAAATGAAATATAAAGTGTTAAATAAAATCTGAACTATATGACATTATCGTCAGTCGTCGTCATCATCACCATATTCATTAACCAGAGCTTCAATTTCTCTTTGTTTCCTCAGAGCACTATCATTTTCAATAGTACTCCATCTTCCACCTTACCAGCAGCAGTGTCTTCTTCAAAAGTACCTTTTCCTATAGCAACCCTTCCAATCATTCCTTCTGTCAAAGCTTCAACAAGTGCATCATGAATAAAGATATATTCCTCCTACATTTTAGTAGAACATATTATATAATATTATAACATAAGAGACACATACCTCATTCATTACGCATCATAGGACGTTGTGTACGCATATAACGGGACATAATTATAAATATCAACAGTTCTTTCTGATTGTATACGAGCCAAATTGGACAAGAATAGACATAAAATGTTCCAGTACGACCCACACCAGCACTGTATAAATTAAAAATGTTCAGTGACTTTTATTCTTCATACTTTAACTGATAATGTACATACACTGCAATGGACTACCATTGGTCCTTCAAATGGATTATAGTCACTTCTAACTTCATCCACAACACTCTAACAATGGTCCAGGTGATGAGGGAGCTCCATAATCAGGCCAGGAAGTGAAATGGTACTGCTTAATAATTCTTTCTTCAGATGAAGCGCCTGCTTTACTAAAGTAAATGTTTCTCAACACTTGATATTCTTTTTAGATTCTTCAACTAGTTTCACTCGGCAGAGGACCATACTCAGCAACATTTGATCCTTCAAAAAGCAGATCGAGGCCAATATTGGTGACATTTAACCTTAATTGAAAAAAGATATATGCATCCACTTCGACTTTGTGCACAAATATATATATATAGCTAATGTACAAAACATACTCGTTCATTTTCTATTAAATTAGTGAGCATAAACAATTACTGAAACTTCATTTTCCTCAAATCATATGCCAGAAATCATTAACCAGTGTTATTCATAGGACCTTGTGTAGCAATAAATGAGCCATTATTTTTATAACCCTAAAAATTACGAAAGATTAATAAACTAAAATGAACAGAATTATGATGTTTTACTTCAATATGGTTAGCATTAATGTAATCAGAAACCACGGGGACTACGTTGAGGACAACACGAGAATGGTCATCTAGAAAAACAAAAGTAAAATTTATAATAATTATTTTAATAACTTACATGCTGGAATGTTTGACATAAACGATTCCTCTCTCTATTGGCCATTGAAGCATCACGAGTTGGTGAGTGATGTGGCTCAAATATGATACATAAAGAGAAGCTTATTAATTATCTGATGTATTCTTGAGAACTTACTCTAAATTCTTCACTAAAGAGATGTCTTGATTAGAATGCATACGTGCAACATAAGCAACAAAGTCTATTACAGGTACAGGATCTCTGTCAGTAACCTATAAAGTTGGGCATTAAGAAATGATAATGACCACTAAATATTTAATTAAAGTTCTAGCATATTGTATATGATTGTCCTAATATTTTATTGTATTTCATACCTTTCTCAGCATATTCATTTAAAATGATTATTTCAGGTTTAGTTTCTTGTGGAGGGACAAACTACAGTAGGAGAGTAATCTTCTTCCTTCTCTTTCCTATATAAATTACTTTTTGTCATATAGTCCATATGTCAATCACTTATATACCCAAATACACAAGTTAATATATATATATATATCCAATCCATGCTAACCTTCTTCTTCGATAGCGAATATTATAAATATAATACACAGATACAACAGCAACAAATTACAATGAATGCAAAGGATAAAAGAACAATGAGAGCAATCAAGTTGTAAACTAGTCCTATAAAATGTAGAAAAAAAGAGTTAAATAATGACACATTACTATATATCTTACTTGTGTCAATACATACTGTTCTGAATATCGAACAATGGTGTCCTTTTAAAAAAAACCAGCAGAACAGGTATTGCATGTTTCATTATAATATACATAACTTACATTTACTCATATCGATTCACCATGTACATACAATATAAATACAATATATGTTGTTTTCCTCGTAAACTCCACTTGGCATTGTGATAGGTCATCACGGCAGTTCCATTTCTAACAGCTGCAGTATTACTTTGGTCTCCTACTGTAAAAGTATTAAGGTACCCAAGTCAGGATCATTCCAAGCAGCTGTGATGTAGTAGCGATTATTACCTTACTGACATGAGGTTGTATATTTGGATATTGTGTATCAAAGTTAGTTACACTAATATTGAAAATTAGTGTCTGGGATCGGGTAAAACTATAATACCATAATATCTGTAGAGAGAAAACAAAATTAGTTTAGCAATAAATATTCACTTAAACTTACGTGATATTATCAATCCCTGTTGCATTATAATTGCACCAATTGAAGGCAAATGAAAAAATATATGGATATACCAGATGTAGGCTACCCGATCTGGAGGATTGGTATTAAAGTAATAGTTGCAGGTAACAGCCAACTCTGTGTCAGCATCTCCTATAAGAATGGTGTTGAAACTGTTCAGAGAATGCGTACATGTATGAGATATGTAGTTCCGTCTCTGCAGTCTTCATGATAGTATATGATTGCAAAATCTGAATCTGTTAACCTTGTAGAAATGTAATCTGTAGTGTCTATAATAGGAGCAGTTTGACGATTAGTTCCTTCTCTATAGTAGATAATTATAACCATCTATGAGTGAGTTTGAAGGAGGATCCCATGATATGAGAATACTAGTGGGTGACCAGTACATTAGATTCTAAAGCTTCAACTGGACCAGGAATTAATCTTACGGCAATTCAGTATCTGCATCTCCTAACAATTCACTATTATTGAGTCGTTCAGAGAAGGCTCGTACATGTATAAGGTATATTGTTCCTGTCTGTCAATCCTTCAATAGTAAATAGTTGACAGTACACTAGATGTATCTGTGAATCAATAGTACTATAATCAATATCATTAATACTGCCAGTTTGAGGAGTAGATCCCATTGTGTAATAGATTCTATAGCCACTTAGTAATGAGTTTGGACAAGAAGGAGATATCCATGATATAACAATACTATTGGATGTGGTCCCATGTTAGAATTAAATCTCAACAAGGACTAGGATCTGAAAAAAGACATCATCATTTTAAAAACAATTTTTATTCTCTTACTGTCAGCAAGAGTGGAAAAATCTCCTTGAAGGAGATTGTGGACTACTTCCAATTTTCATTTGTAGCAATTACCACAAACTCATACACAGTAAAAGGAACTGAATAAAATTAACACACAATCATTGTTATCATTCATATCTTACACTTAGTTAGGCCAGTTACATTTGTAATAGTCACAGTACCATTGTATTGACTATATTGTTGCATTTAGTTTTAAGAAAGCCAGACATCGCATCACCTCAGCACCAATATTATTTGTCTGTCTCCTTCTTCTTGAACTTAAAGATGAATTTACTGATATCAATTGGAGTTACAATTGCTGTGTAGCTTAAATTATTGCCATTTGGATCAGAAGTTGAATTCCATTGTAAAATAGCACTTGTAGATGTGACAATAGTGACAGGAAATGGTGTGGTACAGGACCAGGCTCTACAAAAATATATAATTTAAACCCAGGTTTATGATCTATGTATCAGTACCTTCTCCAAGCGTTGTAACAGTTAGTGGTACACTGAGGCTACTGTTACCCTCCTCATTGAATGCTATTACTGTGAAATTATACATTACATGGGAAGTAGTTCATTCAATAAAACTGTTGTTCTATTGCTCCTGTAACTAACAGTGTTACAACATCACCTCCTAAGGAATGCTAACGTGTGTAGAAGATGTAATATCCAAGTATAGGAGCATTGTTATGATGAGGTCTAATCCATTCCAAGGTCAAGTTACGAGAGGTTATATTACGTTGCTGTCAGATTGAGAGGTTCATCAGGAATAGCTAAAAGATAAGAAAAAGATGTAAATGAGATCTCTCAGTACATTGTTAATATTCTCTCACCGTGTACTAACACTATGCACGGTGACTTCTTTTCTATCAAAATTATTAGCAAACACATTGATAGTATCCAGAATCTTCAATAACAGTTCTTTCTATGGTAAGTACACTAGAGACAGTTCCAAATGGATCAGTAATCTGGATAACTAGTTGCACCGCCAGATCCAAGATTAAATTGAGAGAAACCTGAACCTGTGAAGGACCCATCATCAGAAAAACCTGGAATAAGATCTGGACTATCAGGGTCATTGATGGTGATACGATCATTATCAGCTACAATCATGGAGCCATGTAATAGCCATGTTATAGTTGGTAATAGGAAAAACAGATGCTAATAGACAGTGGAGTGTGATATTCTCAACCATAATCCTAACATTTATTGGACTGGGGTGTATGAGAATTTCTGGACCCAACTATATAGTGAGTAAATATTAATATTATGTTAATCTTATATCATACCATTTAAAGTAACATAACAGCTTCCATACCAGCTTGATTAGCTACCAAACTTGATAGTCTCCTCCTTTACTGGCATGACTAACAAATTGTTAATTGTTGTCCACTAGCAACCAACACTTCCATTTCTTAAATATGTCCATGTAAAATTATTAAAGAGACCACCTTTAGCTGTAGGCAATTGTATGTCACTTCAGTATCAGTTAGAGAATGAATGACATCAGGTGTAGCCTAAACACTACCCTCAGGAGGAAACTGTTTGAATAAAATGAAAAACTTACTATTAATAGTAACAAATACTCACCATGTAAAGTTGCATTATTAGAGTATATTGTAATTGAGTTGCTAGTTGCTATACACTGATAAATACCCTCATTACGCAAAACATAATTGGATTAAATGGTAAGAAGAAGATAATCATCTGGTCCTACATCTAAAGTTCCTTCCATCTTGTTCATGTTTACGCCACAGTAATTGTGGAACTGGAAATGATTCTGCTTCACATGTCAAGTTTTAATCATACCATTAAACAGATAAAGTGTCTCCACAGGATGAGTCAAAAATCTTGGACTGATGAAAACATGTAGTATCACTACCATTACCCCCAGCAATGTTTTCTTTATACACTGATATAGACCACCATGATCTGGTGCTGTGATATGACTTATTGTCAATATGGAGGAAAACTCTGTAGAAAACTGATTGTATAGCTGTTGGTACCAGATGTGATAGAGGACCCATTAAATAACAAACTAAACATATTGTTAGGTCCTCCTTGACAAGTACATGTAAGATTCACTTCATCTGCCATAGTCAAATGTCATATTTTTTGGTTGAACTATTACTGAACCTCTGGGAGAAATGGTCACTAGAGCTGGCTGAGCTAGTGGCATTATATCGCACAAATCCACACCATTTATCACATACTTGCTACACACCGGTACATACCAAATCACTAAAGGCAACTGCATTTATCATAAAGACAGTACTGATTTCACCAGATATTGCTTCAAAACATCCTGTACTCTGTTCATCTTTTCCCATTGAATGATGGAGCATGGGAAGCTTTCAGCTTCAAATGTCAATCTCAATGTTTGCATTTGTTCTAATTCAACATTCTGAGGGTGTGTGACAAAGTAAGGAACAAACAAATAGTATTGAGGAATCAATGCCAATCCAGCATCATTCAGTACTACACAGTAATATGTACCACCATTAGTAGGAGCTGTGATATCAGTAAGAGCAAGAACTTGTGTCTTCCCTTTCTGGCTATAGCTGCTCCTAATACAAAACTATGAAGTGAAAAATAAATAATTAATATGATGTATTGTATTAATTATACTCACGATTTCTATCAATACTTTCATTGAATGATCCTCCATCACATTCGAAACATCCTATCCCACTAATATTTTCTTAACCACAACATATATGTTGTTAGTAACCCTGCAATCGTTATACAAGTAAAGTTAACATTGTCACCTACTACTGTGTGGGTGCATTCATAGGTAATGTAGATATACTATCCCTCAGGAGAAACTGTGAAAAATTAGGTATAAGTAAGTTTAACTTAATCAAGTCTGTGTAAAACTGACTTACCAACAACAGTAGATGTCTTTGACTCTGATCTGCCATATTAGTCAACATTACAAAATGTAGTCACCTTCGTGTGTAGCTGCATTAACATTACTTCTAGTCAAAACTGATACACTATGAGTGTCATTACTAGAACTAGTGATAGTCAGTTCACTAGTAGCAACAACAGATACACTCTGTGATACCATACATGTTGATTGTTAGGTCCTCACGATGACGCTCTACATTAAGACTAAATGTACCTCCTTGTTTAGTAAGTGTTTGATTAATTAACTGACAGAACCCTCAGGTGATACTAAAGAAAAAATTGTTTCTGAACATTAATTTAATATTACATATATTTTTAACCTCACCATATAAAGTTGCATTATTAGAGTATATTTTAATTGAGTTGCTAGTTGCTATAAAAAAAAAAACACTGATAAATACCAGCATCACCAAAACACAATTGGGATTAAATGGAAGAGATAATCATCTGGTAATAATCTAAAGTCAATTCCATCTTGTTCATGTTTACGCCACATGTATGTGGAATGGCAATGATTCTGTTCACATGTCAAGTTATATTCATGCCATTAACAGATAAAGTTTGTATAGGTTGATTATAAATCTTGGACTGATGAAAATATATGTAGTATCACTACCCATACCAGCATGTGTTCGCAATAACACTGATATAGACCACCATGATCTGGTGCTGTGATACCACTTATTGTCAAGGCTGGAGTATTACTCGGTTGAACTAATTGTGTAGCTATTGGTACCAGATGTGATATTGGACCATTAATGTGACCAAGTAAAACATATTGTTAGGACTGCATTAGTTGAACAAGTAATGTTACATAGTCACCTCTACTGTGGGTTGCATTCATAGGTGATAACTGACACTATTCCCTCAGGAGAAACTGTAAAAATTAACAGAATTCAACTTAAACAAGTCTGTAAAACTGACTTACCAACACAGTAATGTCTTTGACTCTGATCCTGCCAAATTGGTCACATTACAAGTGTAGTCACCTCTGTGTGTTAGCAGCATCCCATTAGTTACACTCAAAATAGATACACTATGAGTGTCATTACTAGAACTAGTGATAGTCAGTATGCTAGTGTCTCCAAGGAGTACTCCTCTGTGATAACCATATCATTTGTGATTTGTTAGGACCAACGGGCCTTCAGCTCTACATTCAAGACGAAAATGTACCTACATCCTGTTCAGTAGTGTCTGAGATATTAATTGGAACAGATCCCTCAGGTGATATAAAAAAACAATATTTATAATATTAAATTAATGTACATATCTCTTAACTCACATATAAAGTGGCATTATTAGAGTATATTGTAATTGAGTTGCTAGTTGCCTATACACTGATAAATACCAGATCACCAAAGACAATTGATTAATGGAGAAAGATAATCATCTGGTCCTACATCTAAAGTCCTTCCCTCTTGTTCATGTTTAACGGCCACCTGTATTGTTGGAACTGAAATGATTCTCGCTTCACATGTCAAGGTAGTAATCATGCCATTAACAGATTAAAGTTTTGTACAGGTGGAGATCTAAATCTTGGCTGTGAAAAGTGTGAAAGGAAAAACATATGATTTAATCACTACCACTACCATCATTGTTTGGTACAATACCCTTATATAGACCAACATTGATTGGTGATGTTGTACCACTTATTGTCACTATGGAGTAGTACTCTGTGAACTAATTGTGTAGCTGATTGGTACCAGAGTGTATATGGGACCTATAATTGACCAAGTAACCACATATTGTTAGGACATGCATCAGTTGTACAAGTTAATGTTGACATTGTCATCTCTACTTGTGGTGGTGCAGTCATAGTGATACTGACACTATTCCCTCAGGAGGAAACTATAGAAATTAGAAAGAAGTTAAGTTAATCAATGTCTGGCAACTACTTCACCAACCACAGGAGATGTCTTTTGACTCCGATCCTGCCAAATTGGTCCCATTACAAGTAGTATTCCCCTATGTGGTGTGAGCGTCATCAACATTATTTTACACTTCAAAGTAGATCCACTATGAGTCTCATGACGAGAACTGGTGCTAGTCGCTATGCTAGTGTCTCCAAGGAGTTATCCTCTGTTGATTAACCATACATGTTGATTGTTAGGTCCTCGTCAGGCTCTGCAGTCAAGACTACATGTACTTCCTTGTTCAGTTAGTGTCTGAGATATTACTTGGACAGATCCCTAAGGTGATACTAAACATTAAACATTATTGAATTATTACATATTTTCAACTTCACATATAAAGTTGCATTATTAGAAATATAGTGTAATTGAGTTGGCTAGTTTTGCTATAACACGGTAAATACCAGCATCACCAAGTTTAGACAAATTGGAATAAATGGAAGAGATAATCATTGGTACTACATCTAACGTCCTTAATTTTGTTCCTGTTTGCCGCCACATGTATTGGAACGGAAATGATTCTGCTTACTAGTCAAGTTATTATTCATGTGCCATTAAACAGATAAAGGTTGTATAGGTTGAATTTATAAATCTTGGACTGAGTGAAAACATATGTAGTATCACAATGTACATACCAAGAAATGTTTTTGCAAGAAATACACTGATATAGACCACCATGATCTGGTGCTGTGATACGACTATTGTCAATATGGGGAAACTCTATAGAAATGATTGTATCGCTATTGGTACCAGATGTGATAGTGGACCCATTTAATAACCAACTAAACATGTTGTTAGGACCTCCTTGACAGTACACATGATTAAGATTTTAACTTCATCTGCATAGTCAAATGTCATATTTTTTGGTTGTACTATTACTGAAACCTCTGGGAGAAATAGTTACTAGAGCTGCGAGCTATGGTATATATATTCATACAACCATCCCAATCATTAGTTGCTACACACCGATACATACCAAAATCGCTAAAGCTAACTGATTGATTATAAAGACAGTACTGTTTTCACCAGGGGATTGCTTCAAACATTCCTGTTACTCTGTTCATCTTTTCCCATTGAATTGATGGAGATGGGGAAAGCTTCAGCTTCACATGTCAACCTCAATGTTTGCATTTGTTCTAACTCCACATTTTGAGGGTGTACAACAAAGTAAGGAACAACATACAGTATTGAGGAATCAATCCCAAATCCAGCATTATTAAGTACTATAACAGTCATACGTGCCACCATCAGTTGGAGCTGTGATGTCAGTAAGAGTTAGATTTTTCTGATATAGCATATAGCTAATCTCATGGACAACTACATAGGAAAGTAATAGATTATGTATGTACATAAAAATATATGTAGTGTACATACGATCTGTATTAATGGTTCCATTTGATGATCCTCCATCACAGTCTGCACATACTATCTCACTGCCATTCTTAAACCACATATACATTGCTGGACCTGATCAGTTATACAATTAAGGTGACATTGTCACCTCTATTGTGAGTTGCATTTATGGTATGTAGATTACTATTCCCTCAGGAGAAACTGTAGAAATAAAAAGAAGTACTTTAGCTTACTAATCTGTACAAATGACTTACCAACAACAGTAGATGTTTTTGACTCTGATCCTGCCAATTGGTCACATTAAAGTGTAGTCACCTTTGTGTGTAGCAGCATCCACCTACTTAACACTCAAAATAGATACACTATCAGTCCTCATTACTGGAACTGGTGATAGTCAGTACACTAGTGTCTGCAAGGAGTGCTTCTCTGTGATACCATACATGTTGATTGTTAGGACCTCCTTTAGCTCTACATTCAAAGATAAATGTACTTCCTTGTTTAGTCAGTTGTTTGATTAATTAACTGGACAGATCCTTCAGGTGATACTAAAAAATAGAATATTTATAATATTATATAATATTACATATATTCAACTCACCATATATAAAGTTGCATTATGGGATATATTGTAATTGAGTCGCTAGTTGCTATACACTGATAAATACCAGCATCACCAAAGACACAACTGGATTAAATGGAAGAAGATAATCATCTGGTCCTACATCTGAAACACTTCCATCTGGCTCATGTTTACGCCACATGTATGTGGAACTGGAAATGATTCTGCTTCACATGTCAAGTTATTATTAATCATACCATTGACAGCTAAAGTTTGTACAGGTTGAATTATTAAATCTTGGGATGACAAAAAACATATGTAGTATGCACTACCATTACCAGCAATGTTTTCTTTGATACACTGATATAGACCACCGTGATCTGGTCTGAGATACGACTTATTTGTCAATATGGGAGGAAAACTCTGTAGAACTGATTGTGTACTATTGGTACCAGATGTGATAGTGGACCCATTTAATAACCAACTAAACATATTTTAGGTCCTCCTTGACAAGTACATGTAAGATTAACTTCATCTGCATAGTCAAATGTCATATTTTTTGGTTGAACTATTACTGAGCCTTCAGGAGATATAGTTACTAGAGCTGCTGAGCTATTGGTATTATATTCTATACCATCAATCACATTAGTTGCTACACACCGATACATACCAAATCATTAAAGGCAAAACTGCATTGATCATAAAGACAGTACTGATTTCACCAAGTATTGCTTCAAATATTCCTGTTACTCTGTTCATCTTTTCCATTGAATTGATGGAGATGGGAAAGCTTCAGCTTCACATGTCAATCTCAATGTTGCATTTGTTCTAATCCACATTTTGAGGTGTGTGATAAAGTAAGGAAAACAACAAATAGTATTGAGGAATCAATGCCATATCCAGCATCATTCAGTACTTACACAGTAGTATGTACCACCCTTAGTAGGAGCTGTGATGTCAGTAAGAGCAAGAACTTGTGTCTGTGCTATAGCTACTCCTGAACAAAAACTATGAAGTGAAAATAAATATATTAATATGATGTATTGTATTAATTATACTCACGATTTCTATTCAATACTTTCATGGAATGATCCGCCATCACATTCTGAGCATCCTATCCCACTTATATTTCTTAACCACACATATAAGTTGTTAGGACCTGCATCAGTTGTACAAGTAAAGTTAACATTGTCACCTCTACTGTGAGTGGCATTCATAGGTAATGTAGATACTATTTCCCTCAGGGAGAAACTGTAGAAATTAAAAAGAAGTAATTAATCAAGTCTATACAACTGACTTACCAACAACAGTAGATGTCTTTGACTCTGATCCTGCCATATTGGTCACATTACAAGTGTAGTTACCTTTATGTGTAGCAGCATCCACTTACTTAACCTCAAAATAGATACACTATCAGTGTCATTACTAGAAAATGGTGATAGTCAGTTCACTAGTAGCAACAACAGTTACTCCTCTGTGATACCATACATGTTGATTGTTAGGACCCTCTTCAGCTCTACATTCAAGACTAAAATTACCTCCTTGTTAGTAAGTGTTGATTAATTAACTGGGACAGAACCCTCAGGTGATACTAAAGAATATTAATAGAATTTATCAACATTTAAATTTATATTATATTATTCAAATCACCATATAAAGTAGCATTATCTGATCCCAGTGTACTGATTAATTCACTTCATTACTAGAGTAGCCACACATCGATACACACCAGCATCACTGTAACTCCTGGCATAAATGATAATGTTGTCATATTCCCAACGCTCATCACTAACAAATCACCATCAATTAATCTCTCCCAATTATAAGAGGGATATGGAAAGATTGAGCTTCACATTAAATTAACATTCATATTGACAGTGGTTTTTATATCTGTTGGTTGGTGAATAAATGTTACTGTTACAAAAAGAACTCCAGTGGCAACATCATAACCAGCATCATTGAGAACAACACAGAAATAAGTTCCACATGAAGTGTAGCATTAACATCCACTGATTGTTAGTACTTGCCCTCTAGACACAAATGTCATATTGAGAGCTGAACTATTTGAAAGGCTGTTGTAGAGACATGATTAATTGTAGGTGTGAGCTATTAGATTTCGTACCCATTAAGAATTGGTTTACATTTGTGGAAGAGGTAGAACAGTCAGTACAAACTTGATTAGATTGCATTTAAAAACCACAAGTAAATTGTTCAGGTCCCTCCTTGAGCAGTGCAAGTAAAAATTGATTTCACTTCATGGTCAATTATTTGTAAGGATGGCTCAACTCTAACAGAATCCTAGGAGAAAACTAATGAAAGAATGAACATATGTGCAGTATAAATTAAGTATTGATATATCCAGTATTACTAACCATGTAATGTCGATGTGTTTGAAATAAGAGTTATATCAAGCACAGAAGTTTCTAAAAACAAATCGATAATTACCAAAAAATCATCATAACAACAGATGAGAACACTAAAGTACTATTAATTTCTCCAGATATTTCTTGGAAATATCCTGATGAATTATTTCTCCCATGGAAAGTAGGCTCAGGGAAAGATTCTGCTCCACATGTGAGAGTAACCAGATCCAGATTTTTAGCAAATACATTTTCAGCAGGTTGCACAATGAAGTAAGTCTGATGTACACTGTAGTACTGGCCAATCCAAACCCAGGATCATTGATGGACCAGACAAATATAGGAACCCCCATGTGAAGCATTGACATTTTGAAGCTCAAGTGATTCTCTCTGCCAACAATAATGATGGACACTCAAAAGCACTAAAGACAGATATTAGTAGGTCAACATACATGCAAACAAGAAAGTTGGCAATTTACGGTAAGGTTAGTGGATTGTCCACCTTGACAGCATGCTTCTTCTTGACTTCGATGGAGCCAGATAAACTGGTTATTGGAACCAGCTGGTGTTTGACAAGTCAAAGTTTATGATCGTCTCCTCTATCAAGTGTTATATTATTTGCTGGACGTGACTGTTACTAGATCTTTGGGTGAGACTAAGAAAACAAAGAGAAATTAGTTTATATTTTAGTAACCTAATACTAACCATCTAGTCTTGTTGTTGCATATATCCCCCTGCACTGTTATTAACAACACATTTGTAAACCCCTTGCTCTCCTCACCAACAATATTGTGATAGTTAAAATAGATAAATGGTTGCCTTCATCTCTGATGTCATATTTACTGTCACTGGAAAATATCTCTGTCTCATTTTTAAACCATCGAAATTGATTGTTAGGTCCTCCACTAGCTGAACAATTAAACATAGGGCTTTCTCCCTTTTCAGTAGTGGCATTCTGTGGCTGAACTATCAACTGATGGAAATGTTGACACTGTAACAGAATAAGATATATATTGAATGTGAATAAAAACAATATCTAATCTAAACTGACCATGTAGAACAGATTCTCTTGATGTTATGTCACACTAAGATATCTGTTGTAGCTTCACATCGATATGTCCCAAAATCACTAAAATCAATAGAGGAAACCATCAAAGTAGTCGGGTGTTCGCCTTCTAGTTTACAAAACTACCAGACATCAATTTAAACCATAATATTAGAAGGTTCTGGAAAGGACTCTGCCACACAAGTGAGATTGACAGATGTAGAAAGTTGTGCAAAGATATTTCTTCTGGCTCTATTTATAAAATAGGGTCTGATATACACTACAGTAGTGGCCACTCCAAAACCAGCATCATTGATAACAATACAACTATAAGAATCTCCATGTGAGCATTCACATTGGTAAGAACAAGTGTTGATCTCGACTAACAATCAGTGAGTATCATTTAGGAGCTCTAAAGTTAAAAATAGTTTATTTTTACATGAAACAGAGACGATATTTACCTTCAACAGTGGCAGGTTGGCCTCCTGGACAGCATGCTCTGTTTCCTGTCTTACCAAGTGAATATATTATTAGGTCGGCTGTAGTATTACATGTCAGAGTAATATCATCTCCTCTATTGAGTGTCACATTCGGTGCCATTGAAATAGTAACAAAGTCTCAGGTGAAACTAAAAAAGAGGTAAAGACAGAAATGACCAATAATGATAATAATTTGAAGATTTAAACTCATATTGTCAAGATATTATAGAAACTACCAGCAAGTTCTGTGTAGCTTGAGCTGTTCCTGCAATGTTAGTAACAACACAAGTATAGTTTGCATACTCTTCTCCCAGTAACAATATTAATTTTTAAAATTGACAACTCTTCAGTTTCATTTATATAGTGTAGGGATTGCCAGTAGTAATTTCTGTGTCTCCTTTGAACCATCTGAATGTACTAGGTCCTCCATTTGTAGAACAATTGAACATCACTATCTCCACTTTTAGCTGTATCATTTGGTGGAGTAATACTGGGTGGAGGTGTTAAAAATTCATGTATAAACATTTACATGTGATACTGTAACTGTACCTGCAAACTCTGGCTTCATTAGATATAGTGCTGTTTCTTATTCCTTCAGAAGTGTTGAGGCAACACAGCGATACAGACCATAACCTTCTGATCCAAACTGGATTGAGTTCTAAAATTGAATTATCTCCATTAGGAGAAACTTCCTCAAATTGTGATGTTGTTTCATGAACTCTTCCCATTGATAAGTAGGACTTGGAAAGGACTGTGCCACACATGTCAAATTGAAACTTTCGTCACTTTTTACAATACCACTCTGAGGTTGTTCTATGATCAATGGTATCATGTAAAGGATAACAAATTCCACATCAAAACCAGCATCGTTAGCAACTAGACAACCATAAGCACCAACAACACTAATGTTTACTGAAGCAATATTCAAAGAGGTGCCTTCTGATACTACAACACTTGATGTCCCATTAATAAGACCTGTTAATGAGAAACAATATATATAGCAACCTATTCCACATTATAACACACACATCCATACCTGTATGTCCTGTGAAGTTAGTTCTTGTTGACAATCACTACAAAGTGCTGTAGTACCATTATGGGACCCACACAAATTGATTTCCTGGCCCCCCAAGAGCACTACAACTAAAGTCTGCAGAAACTATCTGGTGCAGCAATGATGAAGTCAGGAGTAACTGTACCATCAGGAGACACTATATTAAAGAAAATATGAAAATATATGATGATGAATTAAAGGCAGACTTACATATGATTGTAAAGTTATGATAAATGGTTCGAATAGCACTTGTTGCAACACATTGATAGCTACCCTCTTGTCCAAATTGGAAGGAGACAAACATGTGAGTGAGTGAATTGGAAGCAGTTGTTGCAACTACCTGAGGCATTGATCTTAAGTCAAGCAAACCATAGATGGTGCTGGAAATCCTTCTGCTTCACATGTGACATTGAATGTACTGCCATTAGTTGTAGGACTTTTTGTACCAGTAGTAGCATCAGTAAAATAAGGAAAAATTTTGAAGAGTCATTGTGTTGTCTGCATTAGGTCTTGTAATGCTATCAAAACGACAAGTATATTCTCCACCAACACTGGCGTCAACATTGACTAGTACATGCATCACCATGGTATCATCTGTAACAATACCAGAACTTGCAATAACAGTTGGTGATGGACTCAGCAACAAAAGTGATCCAGTGTCCCCCGGAGCAGGACCACCAACGCAATATATTGTCACATTGTTACCACGTGTTGCGGGATTCTCAATAATTTTGACAGCTGGGATAATGTCAAGAGTTACAACATCATCAGTATGGTTTACAGTAGTTAAATGGCTATCAAAACGACAAATATAATCACCACTATCTCTTGCAGTAACATTATAAAGCACATGTATTAATGAAAACTCAGATGATATAACTTGAGTTGTAGTTACTAGTACAGTTAGTGGTGATTGTTTCAACCAGGCTATAGAACTGTGTCTCCTGGAGCAGGTGCACCAGTACAATTGAGTGTAACAGTACTACCAAATTCCGCTGGATTTGGTGAAATAGTACCAACTGCAGATTGACATTGAATTACTAAAGAAAGAGAAGAAATTTGCATTACAAATACGTATACACTGATAATATTAAAGGGAATTTAGTATTGTTGCAGTAGATATGCACTTACCATCGATAACACTGCACAATAACAGCATACAAAATAATGCCGTCACTCGCAACATTCTGCTTACAAGCGCGTACCACGTACGTTATTGACGAGAGATATCGTCAACGCTTTTATAACACCAAGAAAACGTAGTAATGTTGGAATGAGGAATCAGTCTCTTAATCAATAATTATATATATATATATATATATGTGGCGCATATTTGTTCTCTTTAAGTAGAACAAAAATTAGCAAGAATTAATAATAAAATTAAAACAGCAAAGACAGAAATAATTATGAAATTAATAAATCTAGGGAAAATTAACAAAATGACAGACACACATATACACACTTTACAACATATTAAAAGTTAGTTATCCTTCTATGTTTTCTTCTTGGAATGAACCAGGTGGATCAGTCCCAGTATTTGAGCTTTAGTAGATGTAGAAGTAGAAGTAATAGGAGAAGATTTAGAATTAGTGGCTAATGATAATGTCTGTCTTGAGTCTCTAGCTTCAAGTTCATTCAATAAAGCATTAGCTTCATCTAAAGTGTCCTATCAAGTACGAAATATTGTAATAATGATTATAACCTCTCTCTCTCTCTTTCACACACACACACACACACACACACACACACTTGAGCACTTATAGTTCGTTGAAAAACTTTGCTAGTGGAAGATTCATTAGAAAAAGAATAAGCTGGTGAATGTGACCAAGAGTATTCATTGATCTACAAAGGAGAGATCTCACATGCAGAGCACTCTCATAATATCAGATGACTTACCTTTCGGACGTAGCCATGATACTGCAGTCTGTAGTTGATCACTTTGTGTCAGGATGAAATTTCTTGCTTTAACACATCTATTTAATCAGTAAATAATTAGTTATGTATCTCATCTCTTTTACCTGTTAGCCAGACCAACAAGAAACTTAATACCTTGATAAATTCTTTTAGATTCAGCACTTGCTTGTATAGTTTCTGTGTGAACACAAATAAGAAAGCTATACAAAGAAATGTGTAAACTCTAGTCTAGACCAGTAAAGATGAATGGCTACCATCAGTAAGTTCTAGACTAGTAAACATCAGTACTTACCACAGTGACCTAGGATAGCTACCATTAGTAAGTTCTAGACTAGTGAACATCAGTACTTACCACAGTGACAGAGGATAGCTACCACTAGTAAGCTCTAGACTAGTAAACATCAGTACTTACCACAGTGACCTAGGATGGCCACCATTAGTAAGTTCTAGACTAGTGAACATCAGTACTTAGTACAGTGACCTAGGATAGCTAGTTCTAGACTAGAGAACATCAGTACTTACCACAGTGACAGAGGATAGCTACCACTAGTAAGCTCTAGACTAGTAAACATCAGTACTTACCACAGTGACCTAGGACAGCTACCATTAGTAAGTTCTAGACTGGTGAACATCAGTACTTAGTACAGTGACCTAGGATAGCTACCATTATAGTGAACATCAGTACTTACCACAGCAAAACAGAGGATAGCTACCATTAGTAAGCTCTAGACTAGTAAACATCAGTACTTACCACAGTGACCTAGGATAGCTGATATTGAATTCTAGACTAGAAAAACATCAGTACTTACCACAGTGACCTAGGATAGCTACCCTTAGTAGGGTTTAGACTACAGTGACTAAAAATAGCTAGGAATACCATCTATTTTATACTTTATAGTAGATATGTAATAGTAAGAGTAACTCACTAAAAATAGCTATTTCTGGTTTATATTTTCCACCTACTAATGTAAAGTGTATGCGTTTATCTTGTAAAGAGTCATCAATGAGCTAGAGATGAAAAATAAAGGAATCAGTGTATACTGAATATATATAGTATATACTATATATATTCAGTATATACTAAATATATATAGTATATATACTGAAGTATCTAAGTCTGTTGAAGAGTGCTCGATGTCGCTTAGACAGAGCGGGTTAGAACAGAATTAAAGGACAAAAGAACAGAGCTCTGTTCATTTGTCCTTTAATTCTGTTCTATAGTATATATATATATATTCAGTATATACTGAATATATATAGTATATACATATATTCAGTATATACTGAACATATACACATTCTGCATTATATAACAGATCAATGACATTATGTAATAAGCCTGTAAAATGGGAATTAAATACCTCAAATAGTAACAGTATGGGAGCTCCCTCAATCTAATGAGTACTTGGAAGTCCTTGACTCTCTATAACTGCTACAACAACAACACTAACAATTATGCTATCTAATATTCTGTGGCTACTAACTAAATTTGGCCCTATTTCCTGTTTTTTATGCATGGTCTATCTAACTGTCAACTTCCTTTATTCAGAAGACTTCCTTCATGGCTAAAAGTTTATTGACTATTAAACTATTAACTTAGAATTATACTGAAAACAGGTATATAACTAGTACAAGAAAAAAAACATCATAGCTACAGTCTTCTTATCATTCTTATATTGCAATCATAGTTTAGTATACTGTAAATGCTTTTAACAACTTAAACTGTTTTGGTTGCAATTAAATTCCAATCATAGCACACCACAAACACTTAAATCACACTCTCAATTCATTGCCTAAACCTAGTTCTTCTCTCCAACAAGGCATCTTAACAAGGATATAATATTATAAACACTTGAGTATTGAAGCCCTTCAATTGAGACTATATCTAATAATTTGTAATATTGAAGCCTTTGTTAATGGAATTTAACAGCAGCTAATTTAGATAACAAAATTATCATTCTTATATATCTATACTAATTTAAAGTAGATTGTTGTTTGTCGTTGGTAATAAGTGTTAAATCCTGAGATCAGGGCTGTTGACGTTAGTGACGTCAACAGAAGCAAGTTTATGTTAAAGTGTAACTTACAAGAATTTCCATCAACACTTTGAAATAAGACTTCAATTCGTTAGGAGGGACAGAATGAATCTGAGACTGAAGATATAATGATAAATAGAGTTTTAATAGAGTGTGTTGTTTACCTGGAGTTCTTCAATAAACACATGCTGAGTAAGACTGATTATTCCAACAACAGTAACATATCATATTACCAATCGCATCAGTAGTGGCTGCATCACATTCCCGCAGTATTAAACTACACTGCATATAACAAAGAGTGATAACTATTAAGACCATCATTACTACATTATGTGACACATTGATATGAACATGTACCACATATCATGACATGTACCTCATATGATGACATATATATGTACCCCATATGATGACATATACATGCACCTCATATGATGACATATACATGTACCACATTGATGACATGAGACATGTACACCTCATATGATGACATATACATGCACTTCATATGATGACATATACATGTACCACCTTGATGACATATACATGCACCTCATATGATGATGACATATATGTACATCATGATAACATGTCCTTTGTATTAAACAGTTTCCTTCGTAAATAGAACATTTCATCCATACATAACCTTATTAAACTAATGACTTATATACAAACAATTACATATGGGTACATTGAAAAACATTATACTTACTTCTGTATTAATATTTTACTGGGATCAACAGAAAAATAGGATTTCATGCATACCATCAGATGGTTGATGCAGTGCATCTAAATTACTGGGTATCATATATGGATTAATAGTTGGTATCTCATCTTCGACAGCTAGATAGTCAAATGGATAAATAGATAGATGAATAGATGGACAGTTGGATAAATGGATGGTTTACTCACATTCTGATTCAAATGATGATACATCTGTAGATTTTTTCGTACTAACAAAGATAAGATACCATGTATAGCACTGAACTCTTTAATTTGTAAAGAACTCCATCTTCTCTGAGGCTAAAAAATTTGCATGGTATTAATAACAAAATAAAGAAGCAAATAAAAAATAAATACAAAAATTTAAGATGTATATTTACAGGAGGATCTTTCGGTTTAGCTGTTAACTGAGGACCCAAGAGAAAGTGTACCAGTGTCACAAAGGTATCTTTGTCAAGTAAATGACTGCATCCATGAGGCTATATATAGAGGTTATAAGTATTGAGTTAGGTGATCTGTCACATGACACTCACATGATTAGCATACATTCTAAGGAGAACAAAATATTCTGCAGATGTTTTCCAACTTTCTATCACTTCATGGTCTAATAACTTTAGAAGAGATGTAATGATTTTATCAACAGGTCCATCTTTCTATAAAATAAAAAAAAAAATGAGAGAGAGAGAGAGAGAGAGAGAGGAGAGAGAGGAGAGAGAGAGAGAGAGAGAGAGAGAGAGAGCAGAGAGAGAAGAGTTACCTTCACTCCATTAAATGAACAGTAACATTGTAAAGCTTGTCCAAAAATAGAAGCAAAACTCGCCCTCACTTCTCTAGCAGTACACTCGAGTAAATAAGGTCTAATTAATTTTAATAAGAGAGATTAATTCAATAATATTACACTGACTTGATATAGTTCTCTCCTGATGCCAGAAACACAATAAACCATTCACAAGCAGGACGACAATTTACAAACAATTTGGTCAGCCCATTAACCCAATATGATTGTGTAACTCTGTAATACATAATGAATACATAACAATGCATTGATATAGTACAATGAAACCTCTTATAAAACACACTTTGAATTAAAGACGCCACCTCTCTCTCTCTCACTCTACAAACACACACACACACACACACTCCCTCCTCCTACCTTCTCTCTCTCCCTCCCCCCCTCTCTCTCTTTGGTTAGGAGGAAACTAGTTCCATGTCAATATACATTAAACCTTTATATTGATAACACTACCATACTAAGTACAGTGTCTCAAAGTATATTAAAGAGAGGGTTTACTGAATTACTTAGTGAGTCAATCATTAATAGCTATACCTTAGTTCTTTATATGCTCTAAAATATGTATGAAAGTAGAAATTTACTAGCCAATTTGATAGCTGTTTTTTCCATACATTTCACCACTTGTTGTGCAGGCTAATCCCTATATCATAATAGAAGACAGAGTTATTAAAGTATAAGAGTTGGCTAGTAATACTATTTGTGTATGAATTAAACAGGTTTTAAATATTTTGAATAGTCTTCTGTTTTGTGCTGTGGTCAAGTTAGTATAATATGTTAAAATGTAATTATGCCTCATATAGTATATTAATGAATACCACAGTTGCTGTGATATCAGTTTATTTGTCCATTTTAACTCAACTATCTGTCCATTGATCCATCATAGCTATGATATCAATCTATCATCATCATCATTATCTGTCCATTAATCTATCCATTATCTGTCCATTAATCATTTACTACCAACAGTAGCTATGACAACCATTAATCCATTAACTCACATCATTACAAAAGACTAGTCTTCTTACAAAATTAAAATATTCTTTACAATACACATTCTATTCTGCATAAACTGTAAATTCTCAGCATTAACCTAAAATAAAAGGACAAAAAAAAATAGAAATAACAATCAATAATAATATAATGGATACCAAGCTCAATATAATATATCATTATTATTATATCAGGTATATAAATCCAGTTACAACAGTAATTTAGTGTATTCTACTTACACTACGTTGTATTACAGCTGGCATTCTATCACAGAACACTCCTCTTTTTCTCCTTTCTGAACTAGTTCCTGTAATTGACTGAGTTTGTCTTCCCCTGATAACAAAGGTGATATTGGTACTGGACTAAGAATGGGAATGAGGATAGGAAAATGAAGAGTAAGAATTAATATAGAAGTAAGAATGGAATGGAGGATGATAGAATAGAAATGAGGATAAAAAAAAAGAGAGAATGGAAATGAAGATAGAATAAGTAGGATTTGGAAATGAAAATGAGAGAATAAGAATGAGGACAAGAGTAATAGGAATGATGGATAAAAGGATTATGGAATGGAAATAAAAATAAAAAAAGTTAGGAATGGAAACCAGGACAGTAAGTAATGATAGGAATGAGACTATTAAAAATAAATATTACCTGCTGTGATCTACTTTTTGGGTATCTGATATTTTGGGAAGATTCAAAGCCTCATAAAACACATGTATGCATTCCAATGTCTAACTCTACTTTCTGGATGAGAGCTGTGAACTATAGATGAATAGATTGAAATGTAAATGGATGTATAGATGAATGGATGGATGAATAGAGGAAAATGGATGAATGGGTACTTGGATCAGAAGTATTGGTCTTCAAACTTCGCCAAAACATTCAGCTTCCATTGTATTCTCTGTCATAGCAAATTCCTCTACAACTGTATCATTAAACTTCAGCCATACTTCTTCTAACGTCAACAGCTGAACAGTCTCCATCTCCTCCTCCTCAGGAATAGTGGGTGTGGCCTTATCAAAAGCCAACTGTGGATGTCTAGAAGATACATTACATAAAATTAAGTGAAGAAAGAGTTAAATACTTTTTGTCTCTGATAAAGGCATAATAGTGACCAGCTGATGCCTGTCCTTGGTGTACAACAATACCAGTGAGTTTGTATTGCTGAGCAGGGGTGGGGCCAAGACCCTTCTCTCGGCTTGTAATACCATCAGCAGTGTAGGGTTCCAAATCTAACAGTTCTGGAAACTAGAGGAAAGAGGTTATAGGAACTGCCGTGGGTTTGTTCTTCTTACCTCAAAGTAATTGTTAAATTTAATTTCTCTGTTTGTCTCCCGTCATAGTCAAATCGTTTTTAAATGTACTACTAACACAGAAGGTGCAGTTTTAATACATGTACGTTTTAATGTATCTCTCTAAAATAGAAATAAAGAAACATTCTTTCTATTTGTCCTTAATTCATCTATCTATCCATTCATCCAACTATCTGTTTATCCATTCATTGTACATATGTCCATTCATCAACTATCGGTTTATCCATTCATTGTTCATATGTCCATTCATCAAACTATCTGTTCATCCATTCTCATTCATCTGTCAATCGTTTTTACCTTTTCCTGACACTCTCCACAGAGGTATCTATTGTCCCTTCTAACATGTCCCACGTACAAATTCCTGTAGACTCAGTTAAAAAACTCTTAGACTGTACCACTGAAAGCTGGAGGGTAGTAAAACCTTGTTGTTTCTCAAACCTAAGAAATAAACAGAGGAAGAGAGAAAAGGTTAGGAAGAGGAGGAATAGAGTGAGATATTACGAGCTATTACTAAATAATATTTACCTGTGGTCACATCCATGACATATAATTTGATCTAAAAATTGACCACACCAAATCGTTCTTCAAATACTTTTGGATAACCTCTTTTCTATAAAATTGAATTATCGAGCATTTAAAAATGAAATTATACTAACAACTAACAATAACAAGGAAATATAATTTATGAGTGTACTTTGGAACAAGAAAATGCTACACAATTTAATAATAAACAAGGTTCAAAGCAAATATGGGAAAAATATATGCTGATATGCATACCATAAATATTACTGAAGTCTGACAAGTAGATTATATATTAATACGTATCATTGTATAGTATCAGTTACACAATGATCACACAATAACATAATAATATGAGACTATATTGTGAGAGTATTAAAGAAGATGATATATCTTGTAAAGAATTGCACTGTTATATTATTAATATTTTGTGTACATTCACATCCTCAAATGTCAGTCTTCATTCTTAGATCATGTCATTACACATAGTACATTACATATGATGACATGTAATATAATATATAATAGTATATATATATATATTATATATATATACTTTTAATGCTTCATCAACTTGGTCTGTTAAGCTAGAGAAAAATTCAGAAGCATCCTGGGAATAAGAGATAGAAAGAAGAGAGAGAGAGAGAGAGAAGAGGAGAGAGAAATGCCAAAAAGGTTAGTTGTCTCTATTCTCATAAATGTACCTGATGTTCTAATACATTAACTGGTTGTCCTTCTAATCTAAAAGTTTTCCAAAATACATCAGGAGTATAATATTGTAAATTGCTCTCCATTAAATGACCAAAAATACACTGAACTTCTGGTAAAATACTAGAGAGGAGAGACAGGACAGACAGACAGACAGAGACAGAAAGAGAGGGAGAAAGAGAAAGAGAGAGAGGTGTGTGTGTGTGTGTGTGTGAGAGAGAGAGAGAGGAAGGGGAGGAGGTTCAGTCAAGGCCATATTAAGACAAGGAAACCAATAATTATTTCAGACTAAAATGCTTTTTCATCTCTTAAGTAAACCACCTTTGTATCTAATTAGACAAAAATTAAAATTCTTACATCAATGGAATTTATTATGTAGGCTTTCTAATTTCTAAGAAAATGCATGAAGTCCATCCATTCATTGCATCCATCAATCCATCCATCCATTCACCTGTGTATCTCTTATCTTCTAGGATACACTCATTATCAACTCTTTAATATCAGGTTGCATATATAATTGTTGTAATATGAATTCATATAACATGTAGCTACTGCATTCTTTAAACCACATAACCACATGGAGAACGACCAACCACAAGAGGACGAAACTGAAATACAAGAAATTCATGTAAGTAGTATAAATAAAAAACATATAAAAGTAATGGAGTGTTATATTTTATTATTATATACTGTCCATACAACAACTATAGACACATAGATAATATTCAACCATATCAGGCTCATCTATAATCTATTCATCCTCCATCATGAATCCATTTGCCTATCAATCTACCATCTAGCCATCCTTCATCAATACATCCATCATCTATCCATGCCATTCATCAATTATCCATCCATTCAATCAATCTATCTACATCCATTCAAATCAATTATCCATCCATATATCTCACCTCCCATTTTTAGAGTTTTGCGGTTTATCACAATGATGCATAGTTATTAATTGTTCAAGAGATACATAATCATATTCTCCACACAACGAGAAGATAAATCAACTAACAGATCATAAGCTGTCACACGTGCTTCTACAGAACTACATCTAATAAGAAAAAATACTAAATATCATAACAATATGTTATATGTATTAAATATAGTAACAATGTGTTCCTAATTAAGTAGTAATCCTAATATTATGGATAATTAGTTTTAGACAAATAGACATGTACATGTTGAGGGTTAAAATTTTACATGTAATATGTCAACATTTATACTATGTAAGGTACTTTGGATGATGTTCAGGATCCCTAGAGTCTTGGACCTTGAGATTCAAGAGGAACTTGAGATGCTGGAAATAAAAATTCATTGAGAATCTGTGGTACTAAACTATCACTGTTGTATTTTCTTATCAATACTAACAGAATAAGAGGAGATAGGAAGGAAAGGAAGGAAGAGATGGAGGGAGGAAATGAGATAACGAGAGATTGAGGGAGAGGGTGAGGATGGAGGAAGGAAGGAGAGAGGAATGGAGGGAGGGAAAAGAAAAAGAGGAAAGGGAGAGAAGTGAGGGGAGGGGAGGAAGAAAGAGAAGAATGGATGGGGAAGGAAAGGGAGAGAGAAGGAAGGAGGGAAGGAGAGGAAGAAAGGAAGAGATGAAGGGATGGGGAAGGAAAAGTGGGGAAGGGGGGAGAGAAATATAAAACAATTTTTACCACTGCAAGAGAAATAATGGGAGAGTTAATTTTAAAGGACCCAGCTAATAAGTCTGCAATTCAAAAGAGGGGGATGGAGGCAAAGGGGATGTCGACAACCAGTTAAATTCTTTTGTAAAAGAGGATTGTACATCATTATTAGAAGGAAGGCGTTGTTCAGCTTCTAAAATGAATGACAGAAATGGGAGGATATAAACTATGGCAAAGGGACAAATAACAATATAGGGATGAGGAAAAAACAAAAAATGGACGGATAAATTACCAGTTAATTTTCTAGAAGGGCGGGACAAAGAAAATCGAAATATCAGTACTTCGTTCCCAAGAGGGCATTAAAAAGTGACAATATCAGGTGCTGGTTTCCATAGGTGACGTAGAAGTATTCAGTAGTAAATTTAAAAAAGAAGTAATGTGGGATTTCATTTGCTGTTGGACAAGGGTCGCTTTGGTTTGAGAGGGTCATCATAGTTGAAATACAACATATAGGAAGAAGTCAATGAAGGGACTGTTTGGAATAATTCCTTCCTTCCCAAAAGGAATTGTGTTTACAATATCTTAAAAATTGTAATATTTATCTAATTATGATTAATTAACTAGGGGGTCACACTGAAAAAAAAGATACTTCTGAGCAAAGAAAAAAGAGGATAGCAAACCATAAGCATCCGTAGTTCAGAACTGACAGGACCCTAGCAAGATATCAATCACAAACTCTTCAATTAAAAAGGAGATTTGGGGAATGGAGGTTAAAAGAGGGTACGTAAGGAAAAGACAAAGTCACTAGAAGTTCCAAAGATCTACGAGCTTATCCTGAAGAGGGGGATATTGAAGGGAAACAGGTTCCTTACAAAAAAATGGGGGGGGGGTAAAATTACATGTGTTGCTAGGATGCAATAAGTACATATGAGGGAAAAGGGTAGATATGTAAAAGTGAGGGTCAAGGACAACTAGAACATGTACATAGGTTGCTATGATAGGGAGGATATATGTTGTCAAGGTAAACAAGAGGATGGGGGGGGGTGGGGGCCAGGGAGACAGAAGACATAGACTGTCATGGCAACAAAGGAAAATAGAAGTGGGGGGTAGAGGGAGGGATATGGTACTAAGGTAAGGGGGGATAGGACAATATTAAGTTGGGAGGATAATATACAAGTGTTGGGATGACAAGGAATAGAATGATACATAGTTTCTATGGGTGATAAGGGGATACAGAAGTAAAGAAGGAACAAGGATGTGTAGCCAATGGAAAAATAAATTGTGTTGTCTTACAACAAAGAAAGTACATATGTTACTAGGGGGTGATATGGTGGAAAGGGTAACAATGGCACGTGTTACCATGGTAAACAAGACATGCAATGAAAGGGAAGAAAAAGAGACTTGGGTGAGAATTGGGGACTTTTTAAACAGAACCTCCTCTTAAAAGGGGAGGTAGCTTTGCGGAGTTGCTAAGGATGGAAGGGGTCCAGCATAGACGCCCAAAACAGGGGGAATGGGGGGAAGAAGGGCATTGTACCAAAATCATCTAAGAGACATGGTCTAACAATAAGGAAGATGACTACAATTCTTATAAATTAAAGTACCTCTATTGTGAGTCGAGCAACTTCATCCTCCACGTTTCTTGTTTGCTCATTTGACGAGCAGAAGAGGTGGGTGTGGGAAGATTTTGATCCTCCATCACTTCCACTTCTTTACATTCCTCTGAGGGTCAGGGTGAGTGGGTGGAGCACATAATAGGCACTTAGTAAGAGAAAGAGCAACAGCATATAGGTCTTGTCTTATAGCAATGTCCATTGAAGAGGGAAAGTTTGAACTTTGGAGTACATTGAGAAATATTTTAGACCACGGCTTCTAAGAAAGAAATGGCGTCTGAAGATTTGAGCTGTTGGTCTCAGGTGGACTGAAGTAGATGGCAAAGTTACCACTGAGTACCTGGGGAAAGTATTATTACTATTATTACATGCTAATTAAAAGGGGTTTACATACCTCTAAGGTTATATAAGGGAGGTAGGAGATATGTTAGTTGGGATCATAAAAATCATTTAGAACAGGGGGGGGAGAGGGGGCAAGTTAGGATCTTCTGAGGTCCTTCAGAAGACGTTGGATGAAAAAACTTCAAGAGCTTCGAGAAACTTTGGGGTTAATAGGTATCAAAGCCAAAAGGAGTTCTAACAGCAGAAATAATTCTGAGAGAGGGAAAGAGGAGAGAGAGAAGAAGACAGACAGACAGACAGGAAGAGAGAAAGAGGAGAGAGAGGGAGGAGAGACAGAAGAGGACAGAGAGATGAAGAAGGAAAGAGTGATATCAATTATGACATGATACCTTGGCTTCCAGGGGGCATAGATGTCTACTTTGAAAAGAAGTTTTATCTGTTCCAAAAAATACACCTGGGCAAACAAACGCTCCTAATAATTATAACATAATGAAATAATTATTTATCAAAACAAACTTGTTTAAGACGAAGTTTCAAACGCTCAGAGATTTCAGCCATCTACAAGAAAACAAAAAGATATAGAACATTACAAGTATATATATAAGGACAATGGACCTTCAAATAGGAGTATTAAACACTCCCATGTGTTGTCTTGACAATAATAAGATGAAGAAAATAATAAACCAAGTTGATGAATAAGTTTATTAAATTGTGAACACCAAGCTAAAAGAGGGAGAGAGAGAGAGACGAGAGATGAGAGAGAGAGATTAAACCTCTTCCTGATATAGCACTAATTCACTATTAACTTACCATTTCTTGAAGTTCCAATCTGTAAACTGTTCAGGTGTTATATTGAGATGTTGAGCAAGTTTTTACGTCTACTGATAATATTGCTCTCATTAGAATGACACTATATAATAAAAATTTGAAATTACATTTCCAATCACTTAATTAGAATTAAATGACCACACCCACTTACCTGCAATGTGAAACTGTCTGATGTTGATCAACTGAGAGGTGAAGTTTTATTGGTGGTCCTGGGAAACAGGCACCATGAGGAGGCATTTGACGAGGGTAAGGATGAGACTCTATAGGGCATACCCATTCATAAAGTCATTAATTGCTCCACTTACTTCACAGGTGCTAGGTAAAAAAGGTGTTAACAGGAGGAGCCTCTCTACACACATACCCTTATATTCCTATGACAACATAATTAGATTCAAGAATGAGGGTTGATTAGAGGGGTGACTCAGTGGGGGGTCAAAAATCATCTGGAGGTTCAATAAGACTTCTAGGTCGTGGGTGAAACATTTCTCAATAACTCGTTTATGCAAACTAGCAGGATTCCTAAAATGGGGTGATTTAAGTTATTAAATAAGTATTAATAGATTATACCTTCTTTAATTTAGGAGGAAGAGAAGTATAGGAGGAGGGGGGTAAAATGTTTGAGATCAGCTCATCAGCTATTTCCTTGTCACGAACCTTAAAGGGTAAGAGCCTAAAGATTACACAATCATCACATGATAGTCACATGACATGTGATACCATCCAGAGGTAATCTATACCAGTTAAATCGGATTGTCAATGATCTGGTAGGGAGGAAGAGAATGGTAAGAAATGTTAATTCTTATCACAAGTGTGATGTGAGTGTTGTAATTTTCGCAATTTCTTTCTGTCAAATTAATACTTTCAAAAAAAGTTTCTAATACAAATGATATCCTGCATAGTCAGGAGTATTGGATCAACTCGTAAAACCCGTTTATGAAACAAGGCTTGTTGAGTATCGTATTCCAAATCTCCCAGGGAGGATTGATCAAACCATTTGAAGGCCAACTATAAACAAAATTCATAACCAGTTTACCAAACCTGTTTGACCAGAACAAAACTAGTTTTCTTACCCTTCGATCAGTAGCACAAGCATCAGGATTAGCAATCAGAGGTCCCATATTTCATTAGCTCGTTTGTGGTAAATAAAGAGACCCATCTTGTAATAGGAAATGCATGAATTGGAGATGAGCATTAACACACTATAAGATGAAATTATTTTGGACTAATACAAGTAATTAGAAAACCAACCTCTTCGTGTGTATAACGTCCATCAATAATGGTATCTCCAGCTAGAATAGAGAGAGAACATTAAGTTGAGGAATATGTTACTTAAAAAACTCTTCTCCTTTCTCTTGACAAGTTTGAGCAGTTCTGTATGCATCCTAAATAAAGAATTATAACATCTATCTGTCCATTGATCCCCCCCCCCAAGGTATGAATTGATCCATTTGTTGCTATGACTGTCTTGTACATCCATTCATCCATCATTGGATTCATTCATTTCTCCATTATCAATCCATTCAGGGACTTAGTTAAAGTAGCTGATACAAGACGTAAAAGATCAAATTGTTTCGTGTAAATCAGCGATGGGGAAAAAAGTTGATCTTTATGACCATAACTTGATCTAAACACTTCCTTTTGCTAAACGATGAAGTTGACATATAGCAGATACCACCCAAGACACTAATTAATAATAATAATAAATTAATTACTAACTATTTATTATTAAATACCTTTTTAATACGTCCCCACAATTTGTTGATATAAGTTAGTTTGTCGGAGAAAAAGTATGAAATGAGTCAATTAATATAGAGTAATGAGAGGTCAATGCTAGTTCTTACCATTTCACGACTTAATGAGGTAGAGTGTGCCAGCCCCCATAATAATTCTAATATCTAATGGGTGGAGTTGTAAATAAATAAGGGTGTGGTCAAGAAGATAAGTCACTAAGGAGAAGCAGTTTTCCAGTTCTATAAATCTTTGCCAATTTTAGGAGATAAGTCCAAGAAGTTTTCTGCTGTAACGATCAGATGAAGATCTTCCCAGCTCTACAAGAGAGAGAGGAGAGAGAGAGAGGAGAGAAATGAAGCAGTCCAGATAATTTCTGTCTTACTTGTTGTATAAGATGAAAGAGATGGTCCATATGTTGAGCTGAAAAATCTTGATGGGAAATATGCTAATATAAGATGGATATTCTCTACTTGTGCAGGAGTTTTTGTCAACCTAACAATTATACAAGCAGATATACGGAGGGAGAGGGGGGGATACTATAAGAACACACCCACCTGCATCCTCCATATTGTAGACAATTCAAGCAGGGAGAGTTCTGTTCCAAGAATTCAACAATGGACTTCACTTTATCACAATATTGGAGCTTGAGGGAGGTTACCTAGGCAACCAGATAATTAAAATAATATAGAAAAAATCAATTACCTCCAAAAGCAATTGATAGTACTTTAGGTCAATTAACCAGGAGCGTACCCTATCAGCTGGAATTGGATTTTAACACCTGCTTAGCAGCGGAATAAGGTTTTCAGTGAGACGTACTGAGGGGATGGAGAGGAGGGAGAGACCAAGAGAGAGAGGAAAAGACTCAGAGGACAGGCGGACAGAGAGACGAAGACGGAAGAAAAGAGACAGAGAAGGATACAGAGAGAGAGAGAAGAGAGAGCAGAGGAGAAGGAGTAGGAAGGAGGAAAGAATAAGAAGAGACGATAAAATCAGTTTTAAAAATTAGAAAGGGAAGAAGGCAAGAAGAGGGGAGTAGCATTAAAGGGGGGAAGGTGATTCTAAACATTCTCAATGTTATTGTCAGCCTCAAAGTATCCACAGTGTTTCCCAGTAAGTGAGAAAAAGGGATATTACACGTCGTAGCAACTGTCTTGAGAGTTTTCAACAAGAATCGTCGGAGGAGGGAGGGAAGACCTGAAGACCACTCTTGTCCGTGAGGTTATCATCACTCAATCTCCGATATATTGTATAGCAAAACTGCATACATTCTGAAATTCAACCTATAAATATAAACAGTGGGAATATATGGTATAAACAAATAAAATATTACTAGTAATTAGCATACTTTGAAAAAAATGTGGACTGATATACTCATCACAGAACTAAAAGGTTGAAATAATGCAGTCAATTCTTTTGTAATGAGGATATTGTCAGTGTGTGAAAAATATTGTCTTGAATATGATGTATGGAACCATGATATGTAAACTAGGAGAGGAGAGATGAGGAGAGAGGAAGAGATGGAGAGGAAAAGGGGCGGAGAGGAGAGAGGAGAGAGAGAGGAGGAGAGAGAAAGAGGGAGGGGGAAGGAGGGAGGAAAGGGGGGAGGGGGGGAGAGAGACGGAGGAGAGAGGAGGACGAGAGAGGAAGAGAGGAGCGAAAAGAGAGAGGAGAGAGAGGGAGAGGGGAGGAGAGAGAGGGAGAGGAGAAGGGAGGGAGAGAGGGGAGGGGGAGAGGAGAGTAGGGAGAGGAGGAGAGAGAGAGATGAGAGGAGGAGGAGAGGGAAGAGGGAGAGAGCGGTGAGAGGAGATAGAGGGGAGAGAGGAGAGAAGAGGGAGAGGAGGGGGAGAGAGAGAGAGTGAGGAGGGAGAGGGAGAGGGAGGAGGAGGGACGAGGAGAGAGAGGAGGAGAAGAGGGGTGAGGAGAGAGAGAGGGGAGAGAGAAAAGGAGAGAGAGGGGGGAGGAAGGGGGAGGGAAAAGAGAGGAGAAAGGGAGAATAGGGAGGAGAGATGAGGAGGAGAGGAGAGGAAGAGAGGAGAGGAGGGAGGAGGAGGGAGGAGAGGGAAAAAGAGGACAGAGACAGAGGACAGAGAGGAGAAAGGAAGATAATGTAAAAATGATCAAAAAAATATAATTTAACTCACCAAATTCATCAATTCAACAAGCCATCCTTTTGGATCCTATCAAAGTTATAAAACAATAGATTATTAAATGGGATGGGTTACTTTTCTTGTAGTAAAATTAGGTGACACTGAGGAACAAACACTCCATCATCACCTAATAAGTTTGCCAGTGACTAGGAGTGGTACGACGAGTTCTGGTACGAGTATTAAAAGCATTGTCAGCATTAAATACCTAAAAAATTGACATCAAAACCACACCCACATTCATTTATCATACCATAGAGAGAAGGTTAAGAAGATAAATGGGAATAGGTTTGTATTTTAATCTAACACTAATTAGTTCTAATAAAATTAGGGTCATCTCACGTATCCCCTTCATAATAGACTCATCCCAACGATAGAATGCTTCATGAGTCAACAAATGAAAGAGAGAGAGAAAGAAGAGAGAGAGAGAGAGAGAGAGACAGACAGACAGACAGACAGACAGAGAGACAGAGACAGAGACAGAGACAGAGAGAGACAGAGACAGAGAGGGAGGGGAAGAGAGAGGGAGGGAGAGGAGAGGGAGTGTCATAAATGAAATTATGAAATTGTTACACTAGTACTACAACTTACTTTCTCAAAACAACATGGCATTGTTTTCTCAAGAAATTTCACACAATCTCATCAGCTTCAGCTACACCAGCACCTAAAATAAAACAAACCAATTAAGTAAACAGTTATACACCACCAGACGAACTAGTTATATAAACCAGTCAAACCAGTTAAACTAGTACAGTCTTACCTTCTCTCATCATCTTGATGGTAGCTAACATACATATAGCTAATGACTCTTCTTTCTTATAAGGTATAGACCATTGGTCAGTATGGTACGTCCCTCTAATTCATAATAATGTGTCAATGGGAACTCAATAGAAGTGCTAGTGTCGACAGATTTATCTAAAATAGATGTCTCTGTTGAAGTATTTGAAGACTCCTCTACAGTAAGAGGCTAAAAGGAATGGATGAATGAAGAGATAAATGGATGAATGAAGAGAAAATGGATGAATAAGATTGATGAATTAATAATAAAATGAATTAACAGAATGTACCATTTCTTCAGGTTCTTCCTCTTCCTTGATTACGCCCACTTCATCTTCTCCCTCGTCCATCAATGACGTCTCATTTCCAGATGGAAGTTCCTGATGCTCATCAACAATATCCTCATAACGAGGAGGTGGTTCTTCAGATTGGGGAGACTCTCCCATACCCTCGTCAAGATCCCTAATACGATCTTTTCTAAGCTATAACTAACAGTAGTACTGTCTTGATCAGAGTCTATATTACGAACATGGCTTTCCTAATGAGATTATAATTAAGGGTTGTACTCATAATAAACTAACCTGGACTTCCATTTCTCCATCATAGCTATTAATACGTTCAAAAGTTGAGTGGGTAGTCAATGCTGACATGTTTTCATCTGGGAATAACAGGGAACAGGCCTCCTATAATATATAGAAACAATCTGTGTACATTACATGTGTATATATATAATTGTATACATATAGTATATGTATATATATGTATTATATATATAATATAATACATATTATATTATATATATATATATATTCCATTCAAATACTATAATGCATTCATCTATCTATTCATCCATTTGTCCATTCACTCATCTATATATTCATCCACTTTCCTATCAGTCTATCCATGCATCCATATAACTATCTATTAATCCATCAGTTCATTTATCTATCCATCTATCTCACTTCTAAATCATTGCTTGTCTGACGTAGTATTTGTCTTATCTGATCTTCATCTTCCACACCCATTGATTTTAGTGTTGATATATTTCGTTCTAATGATTCATTGCTGACCTCCGTACTACTTGTATTAGTAGGTGTGGTCAAAGTCTCCTCAGTCATAGTTAACTAAATGAAACAATACAGACAATTATTATGACACTAATGATCAGGGGCACATCATATTAAATAGACAATATACTAAACACTATTAATATTGTATATAAGATATTAATGATGTTGCTTATTTCTTTTAACTTGCTCTTACTTGTTGTGTGTGTTCTGTCTGATCTCGTCACTCGAGCTCCAATCAATTACTCTGCTGTAGAATTCCACCTACCATCTCTGTAAGTTTAATTACAATAATAATAATAGGAGGAGTTTTATTCACGTGACCTTCTGATAACTTGATAAAGTGTACGGAACTAGTATACGGAAACATTCTGAAATTTGCAGAGAAATAAAATGCGGAATAAACTCCGTATACCTACCATCAAATATAAGGTGTGGCTGACATCATGACAAATTTAGCCAGTCCATTAGGAGGGAACTGCAGTGATTTTAGCAAGTTCTAATGACGAGAATTATCCACCTGAAGCAATTATAGATGGGTAAGCATTAGTTATATTTTGAACCTCTGAGGACCACGCCCCCTAGCAACCCGAACACTTTTTGGCTTAGTACTGGTATATTCCCCACAGCAAGTGATCATATCATTTCGTGCCATGGTTTCCATGGATACCATCCTATTACGTTGCAGCAAAGGTTAGTCCCAATACTGAGATAATAGTTAAGCTCCTCCCCCTCATTATTAGTATCTAGGCTGCGATTAGAGAGCGGAGTGAAACAGCAGAACCCAACCATTTTGAAAACTATTACTGAAAAAGGTATGCATGTCATCTGGTGTCATGTGACTGTCATGTGATCTATATAGATACTGAACTTACTGATGATGATCTTCAACCAATAAAATTTGAGGTACATGTGTCCATTACCTAACTTCTATTGATCCATTTAATAAATTATGCATCCATTTTCTTATATTGTTTGTCCATTAGCTTCCAAAGACTATGGCACGTCATTTTAAAACTTGTAATTGTCAAGTCATTGGATCATTTTGTATCATTACATTCACTAGTTGTTACTGGAACTGTAGTCAGGTAATGAGGGGTGTGGCTAGTTATAAATTTCTATTTTTATAAGTTATTTTTTATATAAATATTTCAAAAAAAGTACATGTATATGGAATTTTTACTTCTTAACATTTCAACAAATTAGACAATTGTATTAATTAACTCTAAATTGGAAGGAGCTAGAGGGAGGTAGTGTGTGGGGTGTGGCTCATAAGGGGTGGAGTTTGTCTGCACATATACTTGACCCACTTTTGAAATTGCATATCTTTTCTGGTTAGCTAGTACATCAACAAATGCTAAAGGACCAACAGACTATAAAAGATAATTTAAAATTATAATTAGTAGGGGCTGTCTCCTCATACTTGTATTCCTGGCGATATTGGTAGGAGATCATATTGGATATCTATGGATTCTTTAGCTGGTAATTCTGGGAGTGTCTGTGATAGAGAGAGAGAGAGAGAGGAAACAGCAAAATGAAAGGAAAAGATGAGATGTCTAACCTTATTAGTAATACCACACCATAGTATTCTGATCCTGCTGTTCTCTCTAGTTGACAACGAAGGTCTCATCACTTTATCACTAAATATAAATAATGACAAGTTATCAACAGTCATCTATTTAACTGTCTTACTGTCTATTTACTCACTCAATGCATCATAATATAATTATTCATCCATTCACTTAACTATGTATCCATTTACACAACTATGTATCCATACAACTATCTATCATTTGTCCATTCATCAGACACATACCTATTATTAGTTATTTTCAATGACACAGTAAAACATTTCTCTAACTCCACATGTTCAGGACATTTACTCATAACAACATGAAGTTCAGGATGGAATGGAACCTAAACAATACTAAAACCACACCCACTATGACATCATAATGAGCTCACTGTAGCTTTTAATTGTCCTGTTTGAATTCTTCCTCGCTCCCAAATCGTCCTCTCCAGACGATATCCATTTTACCAACAGAGACGCCTCCAGACTAGACAAAAGAATTACACAATGTCTATTGTTATAATATAATTTACTTTTGTTATACCCCCAGTCATTGAATTTATACTCATTAAAGGAGAGATACGGTAAAGATATTGTCTAGTAGTACGTGGATTAAATATATCGTCTTTTTCCAAATACTGAGTCACTAAAGAAAAGAAATGATAATTATAAGTGGATTATGATAGGGGCTCACCCATTATTGGTGATATTATAATCAGTTGAAATGAAGCCAGCTGCTGCATCAAATGAGACGACATCAAGAAATACAGGATAATGCATTACGTTTTGTATTTGTACCATTAAGAGGATATCACCCTAGAATGAGAGAGTGAGAGAGAGAGTAAGAGAAGAGAGAGAGAGAGAGAGATTACACAGACAGGCAGACAATAGATATACCTCTATTATTTGAAAGTCAGGTCTAACTTCAAGTGGTTTAGCAACCTATAAAAAGTGGGTGTGGTTATTGCAAGGTCTTATACATAGATAGCGTACATTGAATTGCTGTAATTTTCTTAAAAGTTTTTTCTTCTCCTATTTTTATTGTATAACTAACTGTACACACTAACTATAGAATGGATTAATGGTGTAGATATCTGTCCATCCAAACCATCTATTTATCTATTTATCCTGTTCATCCGTCTATCTATATCCATCTGTCCATTCATCCATTCTCACGTGTGTTCTCCCATATCCTTTACATCATGACTTAATATTTGGTCCATTCTCTCTGCAACTATCATCTCAGATTTTGGAGCAGATTGGTAAAGTAACAAGCGATTAGATGGTGTCAGAATTTCCACCTAAAAATGGAGATAATGGATGAATGGATAGACAGATAAATGGATGGATAGATTACTTTAAAACAACATCAGTAACATTTTCTTGACCCTCGTTGCTAAGCGACACAAACACTCGATAAGTTTCTCCTAAATATATCAGATTTCCTTTAGCAGGTCTACAACAACACAATATACAAGACATCTAATGAGATCTAATGATAGGGTTATACTAACGTATGACATCTAATGAGATCTAATGATAGGGTTATACTAATGTAGACATCTAATGAGATCTAATGATAAGGTTATACTAATGTATGACATCTAATTAGATCTAATGATAGGGTTATACTAACGTATGACATCTAATGAGATCTAATGATAGGGTTATACTAACGTATTAGTTGAAGGAAGTTCCAACATTTCACTGATACCAATACCAGGAGCATATTGTCCAACTCTAACATCTTTGTTACTTTCACTCTCCAAAGCTCTTCCTATATTAAAAATACACATGTATATATTTCAATATTTCATCCATTATTTCATCTATATGTTTATAGATATGCTAATTCATGCATCCATTTAACTGAACATGCATCCATTATGCTCACGTACCGATAGGATCCCACGGCTCTCCCATAGAAAAAGGTGGAGCCATTAAATGAGGTTTGATCAACCTCATCACTAGAGAGAGAAATATACACAGTCAATATACACTATATTTAAATACCTTTTAATCCTAACACATGGTCGGTTTGAGAGGTGGAAGCTGACTGCTGTTGCTCCATCTTTGCAGAAATTAATTAATGGGTGTGACTACCACTTTGTAAACAATGGCTTTCACGTTTACTCTATCTCGTAGTATCTTACAAACACGTTTACAGACTCTCAAATCAGTAGTTTCTA
The DNA here is from genome assembly GCF_016097555.1 of Gigantopelta aegis. Classification (NCBI taxonomy): domain Eukaryota; kingdom Metazoa; phylum Mollusca; class Gastropoda; order Neomphalida; family Peltospiridae; genus Gigantopelta; species Gigantopelta aegis. Next base: position 17,286 of record NW_024532878.1, on the reverse strand, counting down.
GTCTATCAGTATCTCAAGTGAGTATTGTAGTATTAGTTAATGTCCTCTTTTATCTATTGCAGTGTCGTGGTATATCCCTGAGTAGTGGAAAGTGGGTGGAGTTTTATGAAAGCTCTGTAGATGCTTATTAAAAATGGATCCAAATTACTCATAGGAGGTATGTATTAATGATGACATCATTATGATGTAATAATGTTATTGATTTTATTAAAGGATTTGGGTTGTGTTGTATTCCAGAGAATTTAATAAATGTATTAATTAAGACTGGTACTAATGACTTGACTATTGTTAGTAATAATGCTGGGTATGTTATAATATATAATGTATATGATGATAATGTCTCTCTCTCCTTCCAGGGAGGTAGTCATAAACTATTAGGTCAATGTACTCTGCCATTAATAGGAATGAATTGTATTTATAGAATAATTACAATAATGGTACAATAAATTATGTACATGTGTTGAATATGTATTTGATGTTGATGCTGAAAAGGGTCTGAAGTTGATGGAAATTTCAGAAGGGGTCAGTATTGAAGATATAAGGTCATCAACTGGATGTACATTGAGGTAATACATTATATTATTATAATATTATAATACACTTTATTATAATAGGTATCTACTAATCTTAAATTAATGGGACAAATTTAACAATAATTTATGACATCATTACAATTATGTTACTATAAAAAACTATTATAACTATTAATAAATGTAATAACTTTTCATAACTAAAGTTATTATATTGATAATATAATAGTTCATTATATCAGTACTAACTCTGTCAAAGATGATGATAGAGTTAGTAAAGATATTGTATTATATGTTACTACTAGTAAACTAGGAGATGGACAAGTACCTACCAACAGACCTAGTAATGGTAAGTAGTTGTTGTTAGAGTGATCATTAATATATACTTCATAATAACAGGTGTACACTGTATCTAGCCTATCAGAATAGGACAATACCAGATTTCTCAATGATATATGCTACACAGTTTTATGCTAAGGACCAGAATAATGATGGTACTAATGATGCCTTGTGGTGTCAGAGTCAGACATGGGGCAAGCACTTGAGTGCTCGTGCTTGAAAGCACTTTAAGCACAGTTTTTTGGAGTGCTTGGAGGTGCTTTCAAGCATTTATTATATATAAGCTTTTATGCTTGTGCTTGTGCTTAAGCACTTTATAGCATTAGTGCTTTAAAGCACTTTATAAGCACTTTTAAGCACAAAGGCTGCAAGTTCTTTATGCACTTAGCACATCTATTAATACTCTTTTGCTGTCAGTCTGTTTATCCATCATTAGCAAATATAGCTACAACCGTGTTGGGAGTTCCTGTATCTTCTGCTGTGGTGGAGCAGGTGTTTAGTGTGGCAAGCAAGATCTTTAGGCCAGAGAGGTGCTGACGGGCAGATGCTACATTCTATAACTAATGTTTATACGATCTAACAATAAGTATTTTAAAAATTGACTGAGATAAAAGAATTGCTAGGAATTTTTTGGTTAAAAATGCTTGTGCTTCAAGCAGTTTTTAAGTGCTTGAATTTGTGCTTCAAGCATTTTATTTTTTGGAAGCATAAATGCTTGTGCTTGTGCTTAAGCCTTTTATGAATGCTTGAAGTTGTGCTTCAAGCACTTCAGTAAATGCTTGCCCCATGTCTGGTCAGAGTGCTAATAATGGTTCTAATATTGGACTGTGGTATTATCCTAACGGTAATCAAGTACCTTTACATAGTGGCTCATTTGATAGTGGACACATCTCCTATATTCTCTAAGAGGTTTGCAGGTCAGATTGCACTAGCTAGATCTCTTGGACTATCAGGTTATGAAGGTCTGTACACCTGTATTATTCCTGATGAGAATGAAGTGAACCAAACACTAGTGGTAGGAATATACACAAATCATAATTACAATATCAATGGTCAGTAACTGAGTTCATGTAGTAATAAAGTGATGATATATCTCACTATTATATAGATGGTCCTGATGCAGACTCCTCCATGAAGTTCTCTCTCATCTCTACAAGAGATGCTAATCCTCCAGTCTTTACTCTCACCTTCAATGTCTCTGATGGACCTCCCACTAATGTCACTTGTACAGATGGAAGTAATACATTCACTATTACTAGTAGTGACCTGTCGTGTGGTAGTGAATGGACCAGGATTTGTTACACAGGTGACAGTGACAGTGAGGATGAGACAAGCTGGTACTTACCAGTGTACTGTCTCCAATACCAGAGTAACTAATGCTCCTGTACCTGGATATAGTAGTCCAAATGCTACAAGTAGCAGTAGTATATCACAGAATATAACAAGTTAGTAAATCACTGAGTAGGATGGTATACATATTCTCTCTCTCTCTGTTACAGTTGCTGGTACTCCTAATGGTCTGACTGTTACAAGACTGAACACAGGTCTTGCTCATGTACAACTCTCCTGGTCATCTGTGTCAGGAGTAGCTGGTTATGAGGTGTTTCTATCAACTCAGTAGTGGTAGTAGTTCTGTTATGAGTGCAGGAACTACCACTAATACAATGTTGGATATAACATCAGGACTGACTTCATACAGTACATATAACTTCTTTATAGTATCATATGGCAGTGAGGGTAGTACAGTACTACCTAGTAATCATAGTAACGCAATCACTGTGACATTTTGTAAGTAATAAATAAATAATAAAACTATTTAGTATCATATAATGCTCTGTCTTTGAAAAAAACTACTATTGCTCTTATCCTTATCTTTAGCTCTCCCTTTTCCCATTCTGACATTTACTACCACTAATACTACTATTACTATGATGTGGACACAACCTTCATTTGCTCCTCAAAACATATGAGTGCTATCATCATTGTCGAAGACTATGTAAAAAGAACTATGATCCTACCCATAACTAATTCATTAACCTCATCACCATGTACATTTACTGGTATTGATCCTGGTACTTACTGTATTGTTGGTCTTGATGGAATATATGGTAGTGACCGATATGGCCTTGGTACTGGAATTACCACTACACTCTCATCTGGTAAACTATGTTATATATCATATTTTACAATTATTATCTTGTTCTCACACAGTTTTTCTGGTTTTTATCTACAGCACCCACTTCATCTGTCAGTAATATCATATATAATCATCAGTTGAGGCAAGGTCCATGACTATATCATGGGATGAGGTACCTTGTCAAGCTCTGGACAGAATGGACCCATCACTGGTTACTTCTGCTCTACTACACTAACACAACATTCAGTGACATGTTAACATCGCTGGAGGAGACAACAGACAGTACAACCTCACAACACTCACACCTTACACTAACTACACTGTGACAATAAGAGCATATAATATGGCGGATGACCAGCTGGACTGATCCCAGCAAATAGTGAGGTAATACGACAGACAAGAGAAGCTAGTAAGTCAGTTACTACTGATATATAATGTTATTATTGTATATACTTGTACGCACCACTGGTATGGTATCTGTCTAATACAAAGTGGTATAGATATAAAGTGATCACATTACAGGAATATACCCACAGTACCCAATGGTATTATTATCATGTATGAGATACTTATAGAGAGTCTAACAGTAATGGTCCACACAATATGACTAATACAACTACACACACAATACAGTATAGGAGGACTACTACTTACACTACATATACCATTGGAGTGAGAGCATATACCAGTGGTTAGGACCAGGAGAATGGAATGATAGATCAACTATCCTACCAGTAATTATACCAACGTAGGTCTCGTAATAGTCACCTGAAATGGACTGATACTCATCTTTCAATAACTTATATGTCTTTCCTCCATCTAGGGCTTTACATTTCCTCTGTTTCTGGTTTTAATATAATCAAAAATCAGTAACACTGCAGTACTTGCTATGTGGCGAACAGTCTATTACTGTTACTCCAGGAAGTCAAGCACGATACGTGGGCCTATTCTAGTAGTACTAGTAAACATAAGTATACAGTCTGAATGAGTTAAGAATGACCTTTGCAGCTGGTAGTAGTGAAGGAGGTAATAGGAGAACTACAAGATAACTGCAAACTACTGATTCTCAACGTGTCTAACATACTTGAAATAATGGGATCCTTGTGATTATGAGTGGAGAGAGAACTCAACCATCCCCACCTGGTAAGATATTTATTACTTCCCAGAGAGTAAGAAGAAGGTCTTTTATGAAGGTCCGTTTATCTACACAAGTAGGTGGTATAATTGGACCACTCCATAATATACATTTAATATAATAACAGTTGATTACCTAGACATGACTTAACTACCACTTATCTCATTAACAGATATACACTATATTGTTAAGATTACTATCCTATATGTTAACTATTACTACTTGACTACCTATAGAGTCATATAACTCAACCATCAACAGTTTATATACATCATCAACATCAACACTCTATTTTACAACATCAACAGAAAAAAAAGGTTATTATTCAATACAATTAACTTGTATATTTTCATTACAACACTACTATATTACTATATTATTAATGTATAAATACAAGTATACTGGAAGCATATATATAAAGGATACACTGAGTGGAATGATGCTTTATATGCGCTCATAGTTCTCTCCATCCCTATATTCCTATTTCTATTACTATATTACTTGTATAGATATTGCCAAGTTACATATAATGACTGTCATTCTTCTCTCGGGTTATCCATCTTTGACATCTACATGTACGAGTCTGTAACTATTTGAGTTTGGTGCTCATCTTGTATCTGATACTGGTCTAGGGTGGGAAGTATTCTTTACCAATCTCACTTGAGTGGTTTTTGTATTCAGACAAGCATAATCTGTCATGTCCCCGTGGCTTTTGGTTAGCGTCAAGTGAGATTCAATCAACTGATTCATAATTGTGAATTCTTATACTGTGTCCCTCCATCCTTCTCCCTCATCTCGTCCTCATCTTTAGAGAAGTATTAGTTCTGCTTCTGCTTAACAGCCCGGAGTGGTCCTCATGTTGTGACAATATTTGAAGACTGGCTCCCATCCGATGAAGAACACTGAACTTTGTCCAGAGTCTATTGTACCAGGCGGTCCTTGTATAGCCTGACTTGGACACAGTTTCCCTGACACTCAGGTCAAAGGCTTTGGCTTTGTCATCTTCATGTGTCATCAGGGTGCTGGAGATTAGCTGAAGGGTGGTACCGATGTGCTAAAGGCTCTTAGGTCTTCATATTCTAAGATCGTTGATTTTCAATATTGTAAGGGTGTTTATGGTATTGGCTTAGTGTTTCATGAGTGTCAAGAGGGGTCGACGTTTGCCCTGTTTAATCAGGTGGGGGAATTGGTGTTACCAATCAGTTGGTTTTGTAGAGGCAATGGGGGACCTCATTCATTGACATAACTCCCCTCAGAATACCATTTTTTTCTGCTGCCATATCAGCTGGCTTGAGCCTCCTAGGAAAGAAGGTTCTAATCTCTAGTATCATCATCCAGCTGAATCGGGGGGGGGGGGTCGTACCTTGTGGTAATGGAACTTTGGGAGAAACCTACGTGCAATGTTGATGTCACTGTTTACAGGTCCTCTTTCCGCAGCTTACCATTCAGGTGCCTCTGTTACTCCTTGATTATGATTCACTGTTGGAGATGGATAGAACCGTTCTAGTAGTACATCTACAAAAGACTGTTTAGTCAAATGTCATTGCTTTGTCCCCCCCTGTGGTTGATCACGGGTGGATGGAGCCATTATATAAATCGTACCCTCAGACGCCTCCGTGCAAACCAAACACGTCTCCACAATGGGTCTCCCACCATCTCATTCTATCAATCATCTCTTTCAACCCTCTCTATTGATTCTTTGTGCGAATGCTGTCATGTTGGCATGCCCATCATTTGCCATCTGATGATTGGATTGATGATTAATTTTCATTTACACATAGTATCGTTAGTGATATGGATATAATTAATATACTCGATTCTGATCCCTCCATAATTATATTAATATATACTCGTACAAATAATATTGATTATGCTACATTGTAGCAGTAATATTATGTAATATACCAGGTTATTCCTTCCAGTAGCATGTACTCATATTATCAACTATCTCCTGATACCACTAGTACTCTGAGTACAAGTCTGAACACCTAAATCTACTAATTATTAATATCATCACTATTACTAGTACTATATTAGTTATTACTGGTATTATTATATAATAATACTAGTACTGATTGTAATAAGACAATATAATAGATACAGTTTAGTGTGAGGTATAGGGAGTGGGGGTTATTAGATAAAAGTAACGTTTTATTGTGATTATGGGATATATGATTTGGGGGGGGGTTTTATGTAGTATGAGAACATCACCATGAGAGATATTGCTATGGACAACCATCCTCGGAGGCGGCGTTATAGTGTTGTAAAAAACATGATAGGTGAGTTACTAGGAGACATATTTTAAAGGTATATTTTATGGGAGATGTTTAGGGGTAGTAATTTGAGAAGACTACAGTATATGAGATAAGCGTGATCAGAGGGGGTGGGGAACCAACCCTGAACTCACTTCCAACAACGGGGATCTATACTGTATGAGGAATTGAACATTAAAAACCAATGAGACATAGGTGTTACACTACGTACTTTAGTAAGTGATGAGTTTATAAAACAATTATGTCATATACTTAATATTAAACCTTAAAACCCTGTGTGATCAATGTACTCTCTCTATTAACACAGGAAAGAATTGTTTTAATAAATGAATTACCAGAACTAGTACAATAACGGAATACTACATTTGTTGGTGCATGAATAACCCAATAAATATAATATAATTATATATTAAGAGCTATACTATCTAGTCAGTATATATTTGATGTTAGTGATAAGTTATTTATCTATTCATCTAGGCCACTTGTAAATCATTGCTTGTCTGACATAATCTTTATCTTATCTGATCGGGTTTCTTCTTCATTTCCACGTCATGAGTTTAGTGTGGATACATGTCATGATTTGATAATTCCCAGTTTGACCCTCTGTAATACTTGTGTTAGTAGTTTGGTTGAAACAATACGGACAATTATTATGACACTAATGATCAGGGGCACATCATATAAAATACACAATATACTAAACATTATAATACTTTGTATAATAGATTTAAAAATGTCAGAACTAGTATACAGAAACATTCTGAAATAGAAGATGTGGCTGGACATTATGACAAACTTACCCAGTCCATCTTGAGGAACTGCCAGTAAGTTAACAAGTTCTAATGATGAGAATATCCACCTGAGCAATTATAGATGAGTAACGCATTAGTTATAACATAGACTGTACGTAACCGAGATTGGAACGCCCACGCACTTCCTGTACCCTCATCTCTATACTGACAAGTATAAACTTTGTGTAAACTATAGCTTGCAATGGTCCTGTTTCTTCTAAAAAACGAGTATGTAGTATTTGGAATTTTTACTTTAACTAAGTGTGTACTTTATAATAAATATTTATTTGAGGTAATTATATTTATATGACAATTAATTTTGCGATAATGTTAGGTCTAGTCACAGTAAGACAAGAAATGATGACAAAGCAAAACAAGAAATATAACTTTGGAAGAGATACAATTAAAGACCTCGGAATTGATCTGTGCTTTCTATAGTACAGGTCTGACTTTTCTCTTACCCCATCTGAAAAGGAAATTAATAATTATTAATTAATTTGTACTGTAATATTATGTGGTCACGTATTTTGTACTTTACATTATGATAGGAGATTACTAATGCGGGAAATAATAACAAGTGGTAAATCAACACAGCAATCTTTTGTCTTTAGATGACAAGTGTAATTTATGTCTACATAACTTAAAACAATGGCTATAGTCCCAAAGTAAACACTAGATCTTAAGTTGTTTTAGTGGTTTTTGCCATAAGAATAGACGCGACTTTACTAACATAAAAACAGTCTAAACCAATGTGTTCTTATTGTTCTAAATAATTAGTCCTAAACCTTTTAGTAGTAACATTGCTGTAAGAAGAAAGAGATACTAAAAGTATTTTTAGTGCTAGTTTCAATCGTTAAAATAAGTAATTAAAAAGTGAATGTCTGTATTATTTCACTATTTTAATATAAAGAAAAAAATTATAGTCCAATGGTTGCTAAAATAAAAATAACATTAAGTCTTTATAGAGTAATACAATACAGGTAAGAGTGGGTCCAGTTTACAATGTCAGGTATAAATATTAATTGATTTCTTTGGACATGGAGTGGCGTTTTGGAATGTTCATTTAGTTCTAGGATCATGTGATCAAGTTCCAATCCCAGATTACATAGTCTATACTATCTATGGTTATACTTTGAACCTCTCAGGACAACGCCCCCTAGCAACCCGAACACTTTTTAGCTTAGTACTTGTGTATTCCACAAAACAAATCATATCATTTCGTACCATGGTTGCCATGGATACATCCTATTACATAGTGTCATGAAAACATCCCATTATTTCATCTATATGTTTATAGATATGCTAATTCATGCATCCATTTAACCATTCATGCATCCATTATGCTCACATACCAATAGGATCCCACGGATCTCCCATAGAAAAAAGTGGAGCCATTAAATGAGGCTTGGTCGTAGTAGCTTACAAACTCGTTACAAACTCTCAAATCAGTAGTTCTAGTTTATCAGTATCTCAAGTGAGTATTGTAGTATTAGTTAATGTCCTCTTTTATCCATTGCAGTGTCGTGGTATATCCCTGAGTAGTGGAAAGTGGGTGAAGTTTTATGACAGCTCTGTAGATGCTGTTTTAAGGTATTTAAATGGATCCAAAATTACTCATAGGAGGTATTTTTTAATGATGACATCATTATGATGTATAATGTTATTGATTTTATAATGGATTTTGGGTTATGTGTTATTCCAGAGAATTTAATAAATGCATTAATTAAGACTGGTACTAATGAATTGACTATTGTTATAGTAATAATGCTGGGTATGTAATAATATATAATGTATATGATAATATCTCTCTCTCTCCTTCCAGGGAGGTAGTCATAAAATTTAGATCATTGTACTCTGCTATTAACAGGAAAGAATTGTGTTAATAGATTACAGAAATGGTACAATACATGTGTTGTCATGGTAACCAATATATGTATAGTGAATTTAGTGATGTTGATACTGAGAAGGGTTCTGAAGTTGATAGAAATTTCAGAAGGGGTCAGAATTGAAGATATAACATCATCAACTGGGTGTACATTTGGGGTACTAACATTATATATTATTATATTATAATACACTTTTTATAATAGGTATCTACTGATCTTAAACTAATGGGACAAATATAACAATAATTTATGATGTCATCACAATTATGTTACTATAAATAAATATTGTAAACTATAATATTTTAATAACTTTTCATAACTAAAGTTATTATATTGATATATAATAGCTCATTATATCAGCAGTAAAGATGATGATAGAGTTAGTGAAAATATTGTATTATATGTTACTACTGTACAACTAGGAGATGGACAAGAACCTACCAACAAACCTAGTAATGGTAAGTAGTTGTTATTAGAGTGATCATTAATATATACTTCATAATAACAGGTGTACAACTGTATCTATCCATTGAGAATAGGATAATACCAGACTTCTCAATGATATATGCTGGACAGTTTTTATAATTTTGATTGGAATGGTGATGGTATTGATGATGCCTTGTGGTGTCAGAGTGCTAATAATGGTTCTAATATTGGACTGTGGTATTATCCTAATGGTACTCAAGTACCTTTGTTTACTGGAGCATTTTGATGCTCAGAGTTCACCGAAACCAATATCTCTAAAGGGTTCACAGGTCAGATTGCACTAGCTAGAAATGGTGGACTACATAATAATGAAGGTCTGTACACCTGTATTATTCCTGATGAGAATGGAGTGAACCAAACACTAGTGGTAGGAGCATACAGAAACTGGGACTTACAATAGCAATGGTCAGTGACTGAGTTCATGAAATAATAAAGTGATGATATATCTCATTCTTATATAGATGTCCTGATGTAGACTCCTCTATGAAGTTCTCTCTCATCTCCACAAGAGATGCTAATCGCCCAGTCTTCACTCTTACCTTTATGTCTCTGATGGACCTCCCACTAATGTTACTTGTACAGATGGAAGTAATCTATTAACAATTGCTAGTGGTGACCTGTCTCGTGTGGTGGTGAATGGAACAGGATCTGTTACACAGGTGACATGACAGTGAGATGAGACAAGCTGGTACTTATCAATGTACTGTCTCCAATGCTAGAGTAACTAATGGTTCTGTATCCTGGACAAAATGGTCCAAATGCTACAAGTAGTAGTAGTACATCACAGCCTTTAACAGGTTAGTAAATCACCTAAGTAAGATGGTATACACATTCTCTCTCTGTTACAGTTGCTGGTACTCCTACTGGTTTGACTGCTACAAGACTGAACACAGGTCTGACTCATGTACAACTCTCTGGTCATCTGTGTCAGGAGTAGCTGGTTATGAGGTGTTCTATCAACTCAGTGATGGTAGTAGTTTTGTTATGAGTGGAAGAACTACCACTAACACAATGTTGAATATAACATCAGGACTGACCTTCAGACAGTACATATAACTTTCTTTGTAGTATCATATGGCAGTGAGGGTAGTACCGTACTACCTAGTGATCATAGTAACAACGTCACTGTGACATTCTGTAAGTAAATTGCTGATAAAACTTTATTTAATAAAGAACAAAGCTACTATTGCTCTTATCCTTATCTTAGCTATCCCTTTTCCATTCTGATACTTACTACTACTAATACCACTATTACTATTGATATGGACACAACCTTCATTTGCTCCTCAAACATATGAGGGCTCTCATCATGTCGAAGATTATGTGAAAAGACGTATGATCCTATCATATTTGTTAATTCAATCTCATCACCATATACATTTACTGGTATTGATCCTGGTACTTACTGTATTATTGGTCTTAATGGAATATATGGTAATGACCCAATATGGCCTTGGTACTGGAATTATCACTACACTACTCATCTGGTAAACTATGTTATATTATCACATTCACAATTATTATATTGTTCTTGTATTATCTACAGCACCCACTTCATCTGTCAGTAATATCATTATATCATCAGTTGAGGCAAGGTCCATGACTGTATCATGGGATGAGGTACCTTGCTCTGAACAGAAATGGACCATCACTGGTTACTTGTTCACTACACTAACACAACATTCAATGACACTGTTAACATCACAGGAGGATACAACAGACAGTAAAACCTCACAACACTCCACACTTATACTAACTATACTGTGACAGTAATAGCATATAATGATGCTGGGACTGGACCAGCAAGTAGTGAGATAATACAACAGACAAGAGAAGCTAGTAAGTCAGTTACTACTGATATATAATGTATTATTGATATATTGTAGAACCTGGTATGGTATCTAATCTAATACAAAGTGGTATAGAGATACAAGTGATCAACATTACATGGAATATACCCACAGTACCTAATGGTGTCATTATCATGTATGAGATACATTATAGAGAGTATAACAGTAATGGTCCATACAATATGACTAATACAACTAACACACAATACAGTATAGGAGGACTACTACCTAACACTAACTATATCATTGGAGTGAGACATATACCAGTGTAGGACCAGGAGAATGGATGATATTAAATCTCTACCAGTAACATATGTAAGTATCTTGTCTGTCTTTTCAATAACTTTTATCCTTTCCTCTATAGCTATAGTTATGGTTTTAATATAATAAAATCAATAACACTGCAGTACTTGCTATGTGGCAACCTATTACTGCTCAAGAAGTCAAGCACTATACTGTCTATTATATTAGTACTAGTAAAACATAAGAGACAGTCTGATATGGTAAGAAGACCTTTCCTGCTGGTAGTAGTGAAGGTATAATAGGAGGACTACAAGATAACTTAGATATTTGTTCTTACTTTCGTAACATATGAAATAAATGGAGTTGATTATGAGGGAGAGAGAACTCAACCATCCCACCTGGTAAGATATTAATTAATTTTTAGAGAGGAAAGCTATTTAGCTTATCTTTTAGTATTCCTTAATAGTAGATGGTAGAGTTAGGTTTACTCTAATAGTCACATATCAGTAAGTAGTCTCCTATCATAAAAAAATGTTGTGTTACTTTACTTTAGTTACGTCAAGTAACTAGATTACTTACACTACCACGTACTTAATATTAATACATTATATTTATATTATATATTATTATATTAATACTATGTATTGGAGACTACTATCCTATTATTATATATTATAGGAATCACTTTAACTCCAACATCAACAGTTATATCATCATCAACAACAACATCTATTATTACAACATCAACAGGTTATGTTATCATTAATACAATTAACTTGTATATTTTTATCAACAACACTAACTATTATTACATATTATTTAATAATAAATACAAGTAAACTATATAATAAAATAATATAATGATATTATTAAAATATATATCGTATATATTCTATTGATATCATTGTATATAAACAATAGTACATGTATTGTTACAGGTAATATAATATATTATATTATATTGATCATATATTTATATACAACACTAAATAATGATGCATATTATATAATACATATAGATATAATGTATTATATTATATATACTAGTACTATATTATTGGTTTTGTTATATTGTATTATGTAATAATCGGATGTCATTCTATAGGGTGTACTCCTATTATCACTATGACAACCACTAGTACTGAGTACCAGTCTTCTACTAATATACTAAATTATTGTATCATCAATATTACTAGGTACTATTAGTTATTACTGGTATTAGTTATTATAATACTAGTACTGATTGTAATAAGACTATATAATAATGATACAGTTATTAAGGTATATATGTTATTAGATAAAGAACTTTATTGATTATTATAATGATTTGTTTTATATAGTATGAAAAACATCACATGAAGATATCGCTATTGACACCAGTCCAGCTTATAGTGTTGTAAAAACAATTGATAAGTGAGGTACTAGGAGACATATTTTAAATTATAATATCATGGTTTATAGTAAATTTGAAGAAAAAAAACATTGTATGAGATAACTGGATCAAGAACCAACTGAACTCACTTCTCAACAAGACTATACTTATGAGAGAATTGAACATTAAACCAATGAAGACATACTGTACACTAGTATTTATAAGTTGATGAGTTTTATAAACAATTCTTGTCATATAGTTAATATTAAACCTTAAACCCTGTTGTGTGATCAATGTACTCTTTCTATTAACAGGAAAGAAATTGTTTTTAATAAAATAATTACAGAACTAGTACAATAAATTATGTACATTTGTTGTCATGGTAACCAATAAATGTATATATATATATATATATATATATATCCCCTATATATAGTATGTATTTGATGTTGATGTTGTTATCTATTCATATATTCCACTTGTAAATCATTGCTTGTCTGACATAGTATTTGTCTTATCTGATCTTCATCTTCCACGTCCATTGATTTTAGTGTTGATGCATGTCATTTTTAATAATTCATTGTTGACCTCTGTAATTACTGTGTTAGTAGGTGTGATTGAAATAATACAGACAATTATTATGACACCAACGCAATCAGGGGCATTCATACTATATTTTCTGGTTAGCTAGAGTAATCAACAAATGCTAAAGGACCAACAGACTATAAAAGATAATTTAAAATTATAATTAGTAGGGGCGTCTCCTCATACTTGTATTCTGGCGATATTGGTAGGAATCATATTGGATATCTATAGATTCCTTAGCTGGTAATTCTGGGAATGTCTGTGATAGAGAGACGAGAGGAAACCAGCAAATGAAAGGAGGAAAAATGAGATGTCAAACCTTATTAGTAATACCACACCATAGTATTCCTGATCCAGCTGTTCTCTCTAGTTGACAACAGAATCTCATCACTTTATCACTAAAATAAATAATGGACAAGTTATCAACAGTCCATCTATTAAACTATCTACTGTCTATTTTACTCACTCAATGCATCCATAATATAATTATTCATCCATTCACGTAACTATTGTATCCATTTACCACCTATGTAATCCCATACAACTATCTATATCATTTGTCCATTCTTCAAACACACCACATTTACCAACAGAGACAACCTCCAGACTAGACAAAAGAATTCACAAATGTCTATTGTTATAATTGTATTTACTTTTGTTTATACCCCCAGTCATTGAATTTATATTCATTAAAGGAGAGATACGGTAAAGATATGTGTCTAGTAGTACGTGGATTTAAATATATCATCTTTCCAAATACTGAGTCACTAAAGAAAAGAAATGATAATAAGTGGATTATGATAGGGGCTCACCATTATTGGTGATAGTTGAAATGAAGCCAGCTGCTGGCATCAAATGAGACGCATCAAGAAAACAGGATAATGCATTTACGTTTTGTATTTGTACCATTAAGAGGATATCACCCTAGAATGAGAGAGTGAGAGAGAGAGTAAGAGAAAGAGAGAGAGAGAGAGAGATTACATACACAGACAGGTAGACAAAAGATATACCTCTATTATTTGAAAGTCAGGTCCTAACTTCAAGTGGTTTAGCAACCTATAAAAAGTGGGTGTGGTATTGCAAGGTCTTATACATAGATAGCGTACATTGAATTGCTGTAATTTTCTTAAAAGTTTTTCTTCTCCTATTTTTATTGTATAACTAACTGTACATACTAACCTATAGAATGGATTAATGGTTTAGATATCTGTCCATCCAACAATCTATTATCTATTTATCCTGTTCATCCGTCTATCTATATCCATCTGTCCTTCATCTTTTTTTTTTTTTTTCTCACGTGGTGTTCTCCCATAGCCTTGTACATCATGACTTAATATTTGGTCCATTCTCTCTCCAACTATCATATCAGATTTTGGAGCAGATTGGTAAAGTAACAAGCGATTAGATGGGTCAGAATTTCCACCTAAAAATGGAGATAATGGATGAATGGATAGACAGATAATGGATAGATAGATTACCTTTAAAACAACATCAGTAACATTTCTTGACCCTCGTTGCTAAGCGACACAACACACTCGATAAGTTTCTCCTAATATATCAGATTTCCTTTAGCAGGTCTACAACAACACAAATATAACAAGACCTCTAATGAGATCTAATGATAGGGTTATACTAACGTATGACATCTAATGAGATCTAATGATAGGGTTATACTAACGTATGACATCTAATGAGATCTAATGATAGGGTTATCACTAAGTATTAGTTGAAGGAAGTTCCACATTTACTGATACCAATACCAGGAGCATATTGTCCAACTCTAACATCTTTGTACTTTCACTCTCCAAAGCGCTTCCTATATTGAAAACTACACATGATATATTTCAATATGTCATCCATATTTCATCTATCTTTTATAGATATGCTAATTCATGCATCCATTTAACTGAACATGCACATTATGCTCACATACTAATAGGATCCCACAGCTCTCCCATAGAAAAAGGTGGAGCCATTAATGAGGTTTGGTCAACTCATTACTAGAGAGAGAAATATCACAGTCAATATACACTATATTTAAATACCTTTTAAATCCTAACAACATGGTCGGTTTGAGAGATGGAAGATACTGCTGTTGCTCCATCTTTGCAGAAATTAATCAATAGGCGTGGGCTACCACTGTTTGTAAACAATGGCTTTCACCATTTACTCTATCTCGTAGTATATTACAAACACGTTTACAAGCTCTCAAATCAGTAGTTTCTAGTCTATCAGTATCTCAAGTGAGTATTGTAATATTAGTTAATGTCCTCTTTTATCCATTGCAGTGTCGTGGTATATCCCTGAGTAGTGGAAAGTGGGTGGATGTTTTTTATGATAGCTCTGTAGATGCTGTTAAAGATATTAAAATGGATCAAAATTACTCATAGGAGGTATGTATTAATGATGAATCATTATGATGTAATAATTTTATTGATTTATTTATAGGATTTGGGTGTGTGGTATTCCAGAGAATTTAATAAATGCATTAATTAAGATGGTACTAATGACTTGACTATTGTTAGTAATAATGGTGGGTATGTAATTAAATAGAAGTATGTGATGATAATGTCTCTCTCTCTCTTTCACTTGCTCAGTTTGATTCATTTGGTCTTGGTTTACTATTAAATTCTCATCAAATAAAAAGTATGATATCATCCTACTGTGGAGAGAAAATGCTGAATTTGAGCGGCAGGTTTTATCCTGGTGAATTAGAGGTGGAGCTTACCCCTCAGGGACATTGGCTGAAGAGGATCCGTGCTGGAAGGTGCTGGAATACCAGCATTTCTTCACTCCGACAGCTTATGGTACTCTAATCCATCAAGGAGGATCACCAATAAAATATGATAGCAAGAAAATATAGAAATTGCAAGCAAACCACGAGAGGTGTGTCCATTCATCATTTTTCACCTTCCATTCATAATCTATCTATCTGTCTATTGATCCATTCTCTCTATCTCGAGTATTCAATGGAACATAACTACATAATGGAGGAGGCCATTACTGGTGACTACTCTCTTATTAAAGCATGGAAATCAGATAGAGCTGGAAATTTAGTGTTTAGAATGTCAACTAGAAATTTTAATGTTCCTATGGCCAAAGCAGTCCTTATTACAATAGCAGAGGTAATTAATAACTAGTACTACAATGTAATTATATAACTAGTACTACAATGTAATTAATAACTAGTATTACAATGTAATAATAACTAGTACTACAATGTAATTAATAACTAGTGCTACAAATGTAATTAATAACTAGTGCTACAATGTAATTAATAACTAGTGCTACAATGTAACAATTAATAACTAGTACTACAATGTAATTAATAACTAGTGCTACAATGTAATTAATAACTAGTGCTACAATGTAATTAATAACTTAGTATCCAATGTAATTAATAACTAGGGCTACAATGTAATTAATAACTAGTGCTACAAGTAAATTAATAACTAGTGCTAACAATGTAATTAATAACTAGTGATCATGTATTAAGAACGAGTGTACAATGTCATTACAATAACTAACTAGTGCTGGATTAATACTAATGTACAATGTAATAAACTAGTGCTACATGTAACTTACTAATGTGACCAATGTAAGTTAACTAGTGCTACAATGTAATTAATAACTAGTGCTACAATGTAATAATTAACTAA